>NW_026111706.1:0-300000 GCF_024679095.1 Eriocheir sinensis
TTGCGTTGTTTTTATGTATATAGTTTTTATATAAATCTATTGTTATTTTATGTGCATTTTGTATTATTTATATTTATACAAATACACATTCTTTTCATGGTATATTGTTTATTTACATTTATACGAATTTACATTATTTTATGTGTATTTTGTATACATTTTTTTATACGTATTTACTTAGTTTTATGTGTATTTTGTATATGTATTTTTATAGAAATCTACGTTATTTTATGTGTATTCGTATATATATTTTGAAACAAATTTACATTATTTTATATGTATTTTCAATATCTATTTCAATACCAATTTACCTTATTGTATGTGCATTTGTATATTTATTTTAATACAAGTTCAAATATTTAAGTGTATTTTGGTATCAATAATTTTATAAAAAATGCGTTATTTTATAGGTATTTTGCATCTTAATTTTCATTTTATATGTACTTTGTATATATATTTTTATACGCTTTTACATTATTTAATATTTATTTTGAATATATATTTTTATACAAATTCATGGTATTTAATGTGTATTTGTATATATATTTTCATATAAATTTACATTATTGTATGTGTATTTTGTACATATATTTTATTACAAATCTACCTTATTTTATGTTTATTTTGTATGTGTATTTTGTATATTGATATTTATCCAAATACACATTCTTTTATTGGTATTTTGTTTATTTATTTTAATTCGAATTTACATTATTTTATGTGTATTTTGAATACATTTTTTTATACGTATTTACTTAATTTTATG
The DNA here is from genome assembly GCF_024679095.1 of Eriocheir sinensis. NCBI lineage: Eukaryota > Metazoa > Arthropoda > Malacostraca > Decapoda > Varunidae > Eriocheir > Eriocheir sinensis. The sequence goes on from NW_026111706.1 coordinate 767, forward strand.
TGTATTTTGTATATATATTTTTATAGAAATCTACGTTTTTTTATTTGTATTCGTATATATATTTTGAAACAAACTTACATTGTTTTATATGTATTTTTGCATATCTCTTTCAATACAAATTTTCCTTATTGTATATGCATTTTGTAAATTTATTTCAATACAAATTTAAAAATTTTATCAGTATATTGGTATATATATTTATATAATAAATGCGCTATTTTATGGGAGTTTTGCATGTTTATTTTCATACAAATTTACATTATTTTATTAATATTCTGTGTATTTATTTTGATACGATTTTACATTATTCTATTTGTTTTGTATATACTTTTTTATACATATTTACATTATTTAATGTGTATCTTGCATATATATTTTATACAAATTTATTATCTATTATCTATTTTCATACAAATACACATTCTTTTCATGATATTTTGTTTATTTATTTTGACACGAATTTACATTATTTGATATGTATTTTGTATATATATTTTTATACGTATTTACATAATTTCATATGTATTTTGTATATATATTTCTATAGAAATCTACTTTATTTTATGTGTATTCGTATATATATTTTGAAACAAATTTACATTGTTTTATATGTATTTTTGAATATATCTTTTAATACAAATTTACCTTACTGTATATGCATTTTGTATATTTATTTCAATACAAATTTAAATATTTTATGTGTATTTTGGTATATATATTTTTATAAAAAATGCGATAAATTTTGGAAATTTTGCATCTTTATTTTCATACAAATTTACATTATTTTATTGATATTCTGTGTATTTATTTTGATACGAATATACATTATTCTTTTTGTTTTTTGTATATATATTTTTTATACACATTTACATTATTTAATGTGTATCTTGCATATATATTTTATACAAATTTACGTTATTTTATGTGTATTTGTTTATATATTTTCATTCAAATTTACATTATTTGATGTGTATTTTGTATATGTATTTCAATACAAATTTACCTAATTTTATGTGTATTTTGTAAATCTCTTTTCAAACAAATTTATATTATTTTTGTATATTTTTGTATATAGTTTTATACAAATTTAGGTTATTTTATGTACGCATTTACATTATTTAGTGTGTGTTATGTATATAAATTTTATTGCAAATTTACTTTATTTTATGTGCATTTTTGTACATATATTTTTATAAAAATTTGTGTTATTTGTATATGTTTTCTCATACAAATTTACATTATTTTATTGCTATTTTGTTAATTTATTTTGATACGAATTACATGATTATATGTGTATTTTGTACATTTTTTTTATACGTATTTACATTACTTAATGTGTATTTTGTTTATATATTTTTAAACAAATCTACGTTATTATATGTATTTGTATAAATATTTTGATACAGATTTACATTATTTTATGTATTTTGTACGTACATTTCAATTCAAATTTAGCTTATTTTAGCTGTATTTTGTTTATATATTTTCATACAAATTTAATTACTTCTGTGTATTTTTGTTTATAGTTTTATACAAATTTACGATATTTTATGTGTATTTTGTATATTTATATTTTTACAAATTCACATTCTTTTACTGGTACTTTGTTTATTTATTTTTATACGATTTTTATGTATTTTTTGTCTTCATTTTTTTATACGTATTTACTTCATTTTATGTGTATTTTGTATATATTTTTATAGAAATCTACGTTATTTTATGTGTATTCGTATATATATTTTGAAACAAATTTACATTGTTTTATATGTATTTTGCATATCTATTTCAATACAAATTTACCTTATAGTATGTGCTTTTTTTATATTTATTTTAATACAAATTTTAATATTTTATGTGTATTTTGGTATATATTTTTATAAAAAATGCGTTATTTTATGGCTATTTTGCATCTTTATTTTCATGCAAATTTACTTTATTTAATTAATATTCTGTGTATTTATTTTGATACGATTTTACATTATTCTATTTGTGTTTTGTATATATTTTTTTATGCATATTTACATTATTTAATTAGTATTTTGTATATATATATGATACAAATTTACGTTATTTTAAGAGAATATGTTTATATATTTTCATTCAAATTTCCATTATTTTATGTGTATTTTGTATATGGATTTCAATACAAATCTACCTAATTTTATGTGTATTTTGTATATTTATTTTCATACAAATTTTAATTATTTTTGTGTATTTTTGTATATAGTTTTATACAAACTTAGGTTATTTTATGAGTATTTTGTATATCTATTTTCATATAAATACACATTCTTTTATTGATATTTTGTTTATTTATTTTGACGAGAGTTTAAATTATTTAATGTGTATTTTGTATATATATTTTTATACGTATTTACATCATTTCATGTGTATTTTACCTTATTGTATATGCATTTTGTATATTAATTTTAATACAAATTTAATTATTCTATGTGTATTTTTGTTTCTGTCTTTTTATAAACATATGCTTTATTTTTTGGGTATTTTGCATCTTTATTTTCATACAAATTTACATTATTTTATTGATATTCTGCTCATTCATTTTGATACGAATTGACATTATTCTATGTGTATTTTGTATATATTTTTCATACAAATTTACGTTATTTTATGTTTAAAAATATGTACAAAATACACATATAATCATGTAATTCGTATCAAAATAAATAAACAAAATACCAATAAAATAATATAAATTTGTATGAGTAAACGTGTATGTTGCATATTTTTTCAATACAAATTTACCTTAATATATACGCATTTTGTATATTAATTTTAATACAAATTTAATTATACATTTCAAAAGAAATTTACCTAGTTTTATGTCTATTTTGTATATCTATTTTCATACAAACTCAAATTATTTCTATGTATTTTTGTGTATATTTTAATACAAATTTTAGTTATGTTATGTGTATTTTGTAAATTTATTTTCATTCAAATATATATTATTTTATTGGTGTTTTGTTGATTTATATTGATACGATTTTACATTATTTTATATGTACTTTGTATATATATTTTTATACGCTTTTACATTATTTAATATTTATTTTGAATATATATTTTATACAAATTCTTGGTATTTTATGTGTATTTGTATATATATTTTTATATAAATTTACATTATTTTATGTGTATTTTGTACATATATTTTTTTTACAAATCTACCTTATTTTATGTATATTTTGTATGTGTATTTTGTATATTTATATTTATCCAAATACACATTCTTTTATTGGTATTTTGTTTATTTATTTTAATTCGAATTTACATTATTTTATGTGTATTTTGTATACATTTTTTTATACGTTTTTACTTAATTTTATGTGTATTTTGTATATATATTTTTATAGAAATCTACGCTTTTTTATTTGTATTCGTATATATATTTTGAAACAAATTTACATTGTTTTATATGTATTTTTGCATATCTCTTTCAATACAAATTTACCTTATTGTGCATTTGTATATTTATTTCAATGCAAATTTAAATATTTTATGTGTATTTTGGTATATATATTTTTATAAGATTACGAAAATTTGAATAAAAATATATACAAAAAAACAAAAAAATAAATTTCAATTTGTATGAAAATAGATATACAAAATACACATATAATTAGTTAAATTTGTATTTAAATACATGTAGAAAATACACTTAAAATAATGTAAATTTGTATGAAATAAAAACAAATTCAAATAAAATTCGCGTCAAAATAAATAAACAAAATATCATTAAAAGAATGTGAATTTGTATGAAAATAGATATACAAAATACACATAAAATAACCTAAATTTGTATCAAACTATATACAAAAATACACAAAAATATTTTAAATTTGTATGAAAATAAATATACAAAATACACATAAAATTAGGTAAATTTGTATTGAAATACATACACAAAATACACATAAAATAATGTAAATTTGAATGAAAACACATAAACAAATACACTTAAAATAACGTAAACTTGTATAAAAAATATGTACAAAATACAAATAGAATAATGTAAAATCCTATGAAAATAAATACACAGAATATTAATAAAATAATGTAAATTTGTATGAAAATAAAGAAGCAAAATACCCATAAAATAACGCATTTTTTCTATTTATAAAAATATATATACCAAAATACACATCAAAAAATAAAATTTGTATTAAAATAAATATACAAAAAACACATACAATAAGGTAAATTTGTATTGAAAAAGATATGCAAAATACATATAAAACAATGTAAATTTGTTTCAAAATATATATACGAATTCACATAAAATAACGTAGATTTCTATAAAAATATATAAAATAAATAAAATACGTATAAAAAAATGTATACAAAAACAAAATAATGTAAATTGTATCAAAATAAATAATCAAAATACCAATAAAAGAATGTATTTGTAAATATAAATATACAAAATACACATAAAATAACGTAAATTTATATAAACTATATAAAAAATACACAGAAGTAGTTAAATTTGTATGAATATATACAAAATACACACACATTAAGATAAATTTGAATTTAAAAATATATAAAAAATACATTAAATAATTTTAATTTGTATGAAAATATTTATACAATTACACATATAATAACGTAAATTTTTTTGAAAATGTATAAAAAAAATACACATTAAATAATGTAAATACGTATAAAATATGTATAAAAGACACATATAATCATGTATTCGTATCAAAATAAATAAACAAAATACCAATAAAATAATATAAATTTGTATGAGTAAACGTGTATTTTACATATTTTTTCAATACAAATTTACCTTATTATATACGCATTTTGTATATTAATTTTAATACAAATTTAACTATTCGATGTGTATTTTTGTATCTGTATTTTTATAAACATATGCTTTATTTTTTGGGTATTTTGCATCTTTATTTTCATACAAATTTACATTATTTTATTGATATTCTGCTCATTCATTTTGATACGAATTGACATTATTCTATGTGTATTTTGTATATATTTTTCATACAAATTTAAGTTATTTTATGTGTATTTGCTTATATATTTTGACACAAATTTACAATATTTTATGGGTATTTTGTATATACATTTAAAAAGAAATTTAACTAGTTTTATGTGTATTTTGTATATCTATTTTCATACAAACTCAAATTATTTCTATGTATTTTTGTATATATTTTAATACAAATTTTAGTTATGTTATGTGTATTTTGTTAATTTATTTTCATTCAAATATATATTATTTTATTGGTGTTTTGTTGATTTATATTGATACGAATTTACATTATTGTATATGTACTTTGTATATATATTTTTATACGCTTTTACATTATTTAATATTTATTTTGAATATATATTTTTATACAAATTCATGGTATTTTATGTGTATTTGTATATATATTTTTATATAAATTTATATTATTTTATGTGTATTTTGTACATATATTTTTTTACAAATCTACCTTATTTTATGTTTATTTTGTATGTGTATTTTGTATATTTATATTTATCCAAATACACATTCTTTTATTGGTATTTTGTTTATTTATTTTAATTCGAATTTACAGTATTATATGTATATTTTGTATACATTTTTTGATACGTATTTACTTAATTTTATGTGTATTTTGTATATATATTTTTATAGAAATCTACGCTTTTTTATTTGTATTCGTATATATTTTGAAACAAATTTACATTGTTTTATATGTATTTTTGCATATCTCTTTCAATACAAATTTACCTTATTGTATGTGCATTTTGTATATATATTTTAATGCAAATTTAAATATTTTCTGTGTTTTTTGGTATATATATTTTTATAAGATTACGAAAATTTGAATAAAAATATATACAAAAAAACAAAAAAATAAATTTCAATTTGTATGAAAATAGATATACAAAATACACATATAATTAGTTAAATTTGTATTTAAATACATGTACAAAATACACATAAAATAAAGTAAATTTGTATGAAATGTAAACAAATTCACATAAAATTCGCGTCAAAATAAATAAACAAAATATCAATAAAAGAATCTGTATTTGAATGAAAATAGATATACAAAATACACATAAAATAACCTAAATTTGTATCAAACTATATACAAAAATAAACAAAAATATTTTAAATTTGTATGGAAATAAATATTCAAAATACACATAAAATTAGGTAAATTTGTAATGAAATACATACACAAAATACACATAAAATAATGTAAATTTGAATGAAAATACATGAACAAATACACTTAAAATAACGTAAATTTGTATAAAAAAATATGTACAAAAAACAATTAGAATAATGTAAAATCGAATCAAAATAAATACACAGAATATTAATAAAATAATGTAAATTTGTATGAAAATAAAGAAGCAAAATACCCATAAAATAACGCATTTATAAAAAAATTTATACCAAAATACACATCAAAAAATTAAATTAGTATTAAAATAAATATACAAAAAAAACATACAATAAGGTAAATTTGTATTGAAATAGATATGCAAAATACATACAAAACAATGTAAATTTGTTTCAAAATATATATACGAATACACATAAGATAACGTAGATTTCTATAAAAATATATATAGAAAATACACATAAAATTAAGTAAATACGTATAAAAAAATGTATTCAAAATATAAAATAATGTAAATTGTATCAAAATAAATAAACAAAATACCAATAAAAGAATGTGTATTTGTATAAATATAAATATATAAATACATAAAATAACGTAAATTTATATAAAACTATATACAAAAATACACAGAAGTAATTAAATTTGTATGAAAATATATACAAAATACACACAAAATAAGCTAAATTTGAATTGAAATATATATACAAAATACATGAAATAAAGTAAATTTGTATCAAAATATTTATACAAATACACATATAATAACGTAAATTTGTATGAAAATATAAACAAAATACACATTAAATAATGTAAATACGTATAAAGAAAAATGTACAAAATACACATATAATCATGTAATTCGTATCAAAATAAATAAACAAAATACCAATAAAATAATATAAATTTGTATGAGTAAACGTGTATGTTGCATATTTTTTCAATACAAATTTACCTTATTATATACGCATTTTGTATATTAATTTTAATATATGTGTTTGAATATATATTTTGATACAAATTTACATTATTTTATGTATTTTCTATATTTATTTCAATTCAAATTTAGCTTATTTTATGTGTCTTTTGTATATCTATTTTCATACAAATTTAATTATTTTTGTTTATTTTTGTATATAGTTTTATACAATTTTACGTTATTTTATGTGTATTTTGTATATTTATTTTTATACAAGTAAACATTCTTTTATTGGCATTTAGTTTATTTATTTTGACACGAATTTACATTATTTTATGTGTATTTTGTATACATTTTCTTATATGTATTTACTTCATTTTATGTGTATTTTATATATATATTTTTATAGAAATCTACGTTATTTTATGTGTATTCGTATATATATTTTGAAACAAATTTACATTGTTTTATGTGTATTTTGCATATCTATTTCAATACAAATTTACCTTATTGTATGTGCATTTTGTATATTTATTGTAATACAAATTTAAATATTTTAAGTGTATTTTGGTATATATATTTTCATAAAAAATGCGTTGTTTTATGGTTATTTTGCATCTTTATTTTCATACAAATTTACATTATTTTATTAATATTCTGAGTATTTATTTTGATACTATTTTACATTATTCTATTTGTGTTTTGTATATATTTTTTTATACATATTTATATTATTTAATGTGTATTTTCTATATATATTTCATACAAATTTACGTTATTTTAAGTGTATTTGTTTATATATTTTCATTCAAATTTACATTATTTTATGTGTATTTTGTATATGTATTTCAATAGAAATTTAACTAGTTTTATGTTTATTTTGTATATATATTTTTATACAAATTTAAATTATTTTTGTGTATTTTTTGAATAGAGTTTTATACAAATTTACAATATTTTATGTGTATTTTGTATATCTATTTTCATACAAATACACATTCTTTTATTGATATTTTGTTTATTTATTTTGATGCGAATTTACATTATTTATTGTGTATTGTGTATATTTATATTTATACGTTTTTACGTCATTTCATGTGTATTTTGTATATATATTTCTATAGAAATATACGTTATTTTATGTGTATTCGTATATATATTTTGAAACAAATATACATTGTTTTATGTGCTTTTTGTATATTTTTTCAATACAAATTTCCCTTATTGTACGTGCATTTTCTATATTAATTTTAATACAAATTCAATTATTCTATGTGTTTTCTTGTATATGTATTTTAAAAAAAAATATGCTTTATTTTATGAATATTTTGCATCTTTATTTTCATACAAAATTACATTATTTTATTGATATTCTGTGTATTTATTTTGATACGATTTTACATTATTCTATGTATATTTTGTATATCTATTTTATACAAATGTACGTTATTTTATGAGATTTGTTTTCATTTCATACAAATTTACATTATTTTATGTTTATTTTGTACATGTATTTAAATACAAATTTAACTAATTATATGTGTATTTTGTATATCTATTTTCAAACAAACTGAAATTTATTTTTTTGTTTTTTTGTATATACTTTTATTCAAATTTTCGTAATTTTATGTGTATTTTGTATATTTATTTTCCTACAAATATACGTTCTTTTATCGGAATTTTGTTTATTTATTTTGATACGAATTTTCATTTTTTGGTGTATTTGATATATTTATTTTTATACTTATTTACATAATTTTATATGTATTTTGAATATATATTTTCATAGAAATTTACTCTATATGTATATACAAAAAAACACAAAAATAAATTAAATTTGTATGAAAATAAATATACAAAATATACAAAAAATTAGGTAAATTTGTATTGAAATACATATACAAAATACACTTAAAATAATGTAAATTTGAATGAAATTATATAAACAAATACACTTAAAATGACGTTAATTTGTATAAAATATATATAAAAAATACACATTAAATAATGAAAATATGTATAAAAAAATATATACAAAACACAAATAGTATATTTTGAAATCGTATCAAAATATATACACAGAATATTAATAAAATAATGTACATTTTTATGAAAACTAAGATGTAAAATACCTATAAAATATAATTTTTAAAAAATTATATATACCAAAATACACATAAAATATTTGAATTTGTATTAAAATAAATATACAAAATGCACATACAATAAGGTAAATTTGTATTGAAATAGATATGCAAAAAACATATAAAACAATGTAAATTTGTTTCAAAATATATATACGAATACATATAAAATAACGTAGATTTCTATAAATATATATACACAAAATACAAATAAAATTAAGAAAATACGAATTAAAAAATGAATACAAAATACACATAAAAATCGTATCAAAATAAATAAACAAAATACCAATAAGAGAATGTGTATTTGTATAAATATAAATATACAAAATGCATAAAATAACTTAAATTTGTATAAAACTATATACAAAAATACACAGAAGTAATTAAATTTGTATGAAAATAGATATACAAAATACACACAAAATAAGCTAAATTTGAATTGAAATATATATACAAAATACATAAAATAAAGTAAATTCGTTTCAAAATATTTTTAACAAATACACATATAATAACGTAAATTTGTAAAAAAAAATATATAAAAAAATACACATTAAGTAATGTAAATACGTATAAATAAATATTTACAAAATACACCAATAATCAAGTAATTCGTATCAAAATAAATAAACAAAAAACTAATTAAATAATGTAAATTTGTATGAGAAAACATATACAAAATACACATAAAATAACGTTTTAAGTTTCTATAAAAATATATGTAGATAAATGCACATAAAATTAGTTTGCATATAAAAATATATACAAAACACACATTAGATAATGTAAATGAGTATAAAAATATGTATACAAAATACCTATGAAATAATCTAAATTCGTATCGAGTTAAATTAAGAAAATAACAATAAAATAATGTAATTTTGGATGAAAATATATATAGAAAACACACATAAAATAACCTAAATACAAATACAAATATACACATTAAATAATTTAAAATTGAATGAAATAAATATACAAAATAAACATAAAATAAGGTAAATTTGTAATAAAATATATGTAAGAATACACATAAAATAATATAAATTTGTATGAAAATATATATACAAATACACATAAAATAACATGAATTTGTGTAAAATGTTTCAAAATGTATACGAATACACACAATAAAATAACGTAAATTTTTATGAAAATGTATATATAAAATACACATAAAATAGTTTAAATACGTAGAAAAATATATATACAAAATATAAATAAAATAATGTAAATTCGTAAAAAATTAAATACACAAAATTCCAATAAAAGAAAGTATATTTGTAGGAAAATATATATACAAAAAACAAATAAAATAACTAAAATTTGTATAAAAATATACAAATATACACAAAATAATTTAAATTTGTTTGAAAATAGATATGCAAAATACACATAAAGTTAGGCAAATTTGTATTGAAATACATATACAAAACTCACATAAATAATGTAAATTTGTATGAAAATATAAAAAATACATATAAAATCACGTAAATTTGATAAAATATATATATACAAAATATACATTAAATATTTTAAATGTATAAAATATATTATATTATATATATTTTATATATATATTTTTATTGATATTTGCGTTATTTATGTGTATTTTGTATATGTTTTCTCATAGAAATTTACATTATTTTATTGGTATTTTGTCTATTTATTTTGATACAAATTACATGATTATTTGTGTATTTTGGACATTTTTTTATACGTATTTACATTATATAATGTGTATTTTGTTTATATATTTTTATACAAATTTACGTTATTATATGTGTATTTGTATAAGTATTTTGATACAAATTTACATTATTTTATGTATTTTGTATATATATTTCAATTCAAATTTAGCTTATTTTATGTGTATTTTGTATATCTATTTATTTTAATACAAAATCAAATATTTTATATTTTTTCGTATATATATTTTTATAAAAAATGCGTTATTTTATGGGTATTTTGCATCTTAATTTTCATACAAATTTACTTTATTTTATTAATATTTTCTGTATTTATTTTGATACGATTATACTTTATTTTATTTGTGTTTTGTATATATTTTTTTATACATATTTACATTATTTAATGTGTTTTTTGTATATATATTTGATTCAAATTTACATTATTTTAAGTCTATATCATTCAAATTTACATTATTTTATGTGTATTTTGTATATGTATTTCAATACAAATTTACCTAATTTTATATGTTTTTTGTATATTTATTTTCATACAAGTTTAAATTATTTTTGTGTATTTTTGTATATAGTTTTATACAAATTTAGGTTATTTTATGTGTATTTTGTATATCTATTTTCATACAAATACACATTCTTTTCATGATATTTTGTTTATTTATTTTGACACGAATTAACATTATTTAATGTGTATTTTGTATATATATTTTTATACGTATTTACATTATTTCAAGTGTATTTTGTAAATATATTTCTATAGAAATCTGCGTTATTTTATGTGTATTCGTATATATATTTTGAAACAAATTTACATTGTTTTATCTGTATTTTGCATATTTTTTTAATACAAATTTACCTTATTGTATGTGCATTTTGTATATTAATTTTAATACAAATTTGATTAATCTATGTGTATTTTTGTATATGTATTTTTATAAAAATATGCTTTATTTTATTGGTATTTTGCATCTTTATTTTCATACAAAATTTACATTATTTTATTGATATTCTGTGTATTTATTTTGATATGATTTTACATTATTCTATGTGTATTTTGTATATATATTTTATATAAAATGTATTTGTTTTCATTTCATACAAATCTACATTATTTTATGTGTTTTTTGTACATGTATTTAAATACAAATTTAACTAGTTATATGTGTATTTTGTATATCTATTTTGTATGTATATTTTCATAGAAATTTACTCTATTTTATGAGTATTCGTATATATATTTTGATAGAAATTTACATTATTAATGTGTATTTTGCATATCTATTTCAATACAAATTTACTTTATTGTACGTTCATTTTGTATATTTATTTTAATACAAATTTAATTATTTTATATGTCTTTTTGTATATATATTTTTAAGCAAATATGCGTTATTATATGGATATTTTGCATCTTTATTTTCATACAAATTTACATTATTTTATTGATATTCTCTTTATTTATTTTGATACGATTTAACATTATTCTTTGTGTTTTTTGTATATATATATATATATTTATATATATATATATATATATATATATATATATATATATATATATATATATATATATATATATATATATATATATATATATATATATATATATATATATATATATATATATATATATATATATATATATATATATATATATATATATATATATATATATATATATATATATATATATATATATATATTTAATGTTCATTTTATATATATATATATATATATATATATATATATATATATATAATATATATATATATATATATATATATATATATATATATATATATATATATATATATATATATATATATATTTATTTACATATTTTTATGTGTATTTGTTTATATATTTTCATACATATTTACATTATTTTATGTGTTTTTGTATATATATTTTTCTACGTATTTAAATTATTTTATGTATTTTGTATATACAAAAACGTTTCATAAAAATTTTATTGTGTGTATAAGTATATACTTTGATACAAATTTTATACAAATTCATGTTATTTAATGTATTTGTATATATATTTTCATACAAATTTATATTATTTTATTTTTATTTTTTTCATATATTTCATTACAAATTTACCTTATTTTATGTTTATTTTGTATATTTATTTCATTCAATTTTAAATTATTTTATGTGTATATTTGTATTTGTATTTAGGTTATTTTATGTGTATTTTGTATATATATTTTCATCCAAAATTACATTATTTTATTGGTATTTCTTAATTTAATTCGATACGAATTTAGATTATTTCATAGGTATTTTGTATACATATTTTTACACTCATTTACATTATCTAATGTGTGTTTTGTATATATATTTTTATGCAAATTTATCTAATGTTCATTTTTGTTCATATATTTTTATAGAAATTTGCGTTATTTTATGTATATAGTTTTATATAAATTTACGTTATTTTATGTGCATTTTGTATATTTATATTTATACAAATACACATTCTTTTATTGGTATATTGTTTATTTACATTTATACGAATTTACATTATTTTATGTGTATTTTTTATACATTTTTTATACGTATTTACTTAATTTTATGTGTATTTTGTATATGTATTTTTATAGAAATCTACGTTGTTTTATGTGTATTCGTATATGTATTTTGAAACAAATTTACATTATTTTATATGTATTTTGCATATCTATTTCAATACAAATTTATCTTATTGTATGTGCATTTTGTATATTTATTTTAATACAAGTTCAAATATTTTATGTGTATTTTGGTATCAATAGTTTTAAAAAAATGCGTTATTTTTTAGGCATTTTGCATCTTAATTTTCATTTTATATGTACTTTGTATATATATTTTTATACGCTCTTACATTATTTAATATTTATTTTGAATATATATTTTTATACAAATTCATGGTATTTTATGTGTATTTGTATATATATTTTCATATAAATTTACATTATTGTATGTGTATTTTGTACATATATTTTATTACAAATCTACCTTATTTTATGTTTATTTTGTATGTGTATTTTGTATATTTATATTTATCTAAATACACATTCTTTTATTGGTATTTTTTTTATTTATTTTAATTCGAAGTTACATTATTTTATGTGTATTTTGAATACATTTTTTTATACGTATTTTCTTAATTTTATGTGTATTTTGTATATATAATTTTATAGAAATCTACGTTTTTTTTTATTTGTATTCGTATATATATTTTGAAACAAATTTACATTGTTTTATATGTATTTTTGCATATCTCTTTCAATACAAATTTACCTTATTGTATGTGCATTTTGTATATTTATTTCAATACAAATTAAAAAAATTTATGTGTATTTTGGTATATATATTTTTATAAGAAATGCGCTATTTTATGGGAATTTTGCATCTTTATGTTCATACAAATTTACATTATTTTATTGATATTCGGTGTATTTATTTTGATACGATTTTACATTATTCTATTTGTTTTTTGTATATACTTTTTTTTATACATATTTACATTATATAATGTGTATCTTGCATATATATTTTATACAAATTTATTATCTATTATCTATTTTCATACAAATACACATTCTTTTCATGATATTTTGTTTATTTATTTTGACACGAATTTACATTATTTGATATGTATTTTGTATATATATTTTTATACGTATTTACATAATTTCATATGTATTTTGTATATATATTTAATAGATATTCAAAATACACATAAAATAACCTAAATTTGTATCAAACTATATACAAAAATACACAAAAATATTTTAAATTTGTATGAAAATAAATATACAAAATACACATAAAATTAGGTAAATTTGTATGGAAATACATATACAAAATACACATAAAATAATGTAAATTTAAATGAAAATACATAAACAAATACACTTAAAATAACGTAAATTTGTATAAAAAAAATATATACAAAACACAAATAGAATAATGTAAAATCGTATCAAAATAAATACACAGAATATTAATAAAATAATGTAAATTTGTATGAAAATAAGGAGGCAAAATACCCATAAAATAACGCATTTTATAAATTTATATTTTATATAATTTATACATTTATAAAAATATATATACCAAAATACACATAAAAAAATTAGATTTGTATTAAAATAAATATATAAAAAACACATACAATAAGGTAAATTTGTATTGAAATAGATATGCAAAATACATATAAAGCAATGTAAATTTGTTTCAAAATATGTATACGAATACACATAAAATAACGTAGATTTCTATAAATATATATATACAAAACACACATAAAATGAAGTAAATACGTATAAAAAAATGTATACAAAATACACATAAAATAATGTTAATTCGTATCAAAATAAATAAACAAAATACCAATAAAAGAATGTGTATTTGTATAAATATAAATATACAAAATACACATAAAATAACGTAAATTTATATAAAACTATATACAAAAATACACAGAAGTAATTAAATTTGTATGAAAATATATACAAAATACACACAAAATAAGCTAAATTTGAATTGAAATATATATACAAAATACATGAAATAAAGTAAATTTGTATCAAAATATTTATACAAATACACAAATAATGACGTAAATTTGTATGAAAATATATAAACAAAATACACTATAAATAATGTAAATACGTATAAAAAATGTGTACAAAATACACATAATATCATTTAATTCGTATCAAAATAAATAAACAAAATACCAATAAAATAATATAAATTTGTATGAGTAAAAGTGTATGTTGCATATTTTTTCAATACAAATTTACATTATTATATACGCATTTTGTATATTAATTTTAATACAAATTTAATTATTCGATGTGTATTTTCGTATCTGTATTTTTATAAACATATGCTTTATTTTTTGGGAATTTTGCATCTTTATTTTCATACAAATTTACATTATTTTATTGATATTCTGCTCATTCATTTTGATACGAATTGACATTATTCTATGTGTATTTTGTATATATTTTTCATACAAATTTACGTTATTTTATGTGTATTTGTTTATATATTTTGACACAAATTTACAATATTTTATGGCTATTTTGTATATACATTTCAAAAGAAATTTACCTAGTTTTATGTGTATTTTGTATATCTATTTTCATACAAACTCAAATTATTTCTATGTATTTTTGTATATATTTTAATACAAATTTTAGTTATGTTATGTATATTTTGTAAATTTATTTTCATTCAAATATATATTATTTTATTGGTGTTTTGTTGATTTATATTGATACGAATTTACATTATTTTATATGTACTTTGTATATATATTTTTATACGCTTTTACATTATTTAATATTTATTTTGAATATATATTTTTATACAAATTCATGGTATTTTATGTGTATTTGTATATATATTTTCAAATAAATTTACATTATTTTATGTGTATTTTGTACATATATTTTATTACAAATCTACCTTATTTTATGTTTATTTTGTATATGTATTTTGTATATTTATATTTATCCAAATACACATTCTTTTATTGGTATTTTGTTTATTTATTTTAAATCGAATTTACATTATTTTATGTGTATTTTGTATACATTTTTTTATACGTATTTACTTAATTTTATGTGTATTTTGTATATATATTTTGATAGAAATTTACGTTTTTTTATTTGTATTCGTATATATATTTTTAAACAAATTTACATTGTTTTATGTGTATTTTTGCATATCCCTTTCAATACAAATTTACCTTATTGTATGTGCATTTTGTATATTTATTTCAATACAAATTTAAATATTTTGTGTATTTTGGTATATATATTTTTATAAGAAATGCGCTGTTTTATGGGAAGTTTGCATCTTTATTTTCATACAAATTTACATTATTTTATTAATATTCGGTGTATTTATTTTGATACGATTTTACATTATTCTATTTGTTTTTTGTATATACTTTTTTATACATATTTACATTATTTAATGTGTATCTTGCATATATATTTTATACAAATTTATTATCTATTATCTATTTTTATACAAATACACATTCTTTTCATGATATTTTGTTAATTTATTTTGACACGAATACACATTAAATAACATGAATTTGTATAAAATTTGTATCAAAATATATACTTATACACATAATAAAATAACGTAATTTTTTTTATGAAAATGTATATACAAAATACACATAAAATAATTTAAATGCGTAGAAAAATTTATATACAAAAAACACATAAAATAATGTAAATATGTATGAAAATATATAAACAAATACACATAAAATAATGTAAATTTGGATAAAATATATATACAAAATGAACATTAAATAATGTAAATATATATATAAAAAAATATATACAAAAAACACATAGAATAATGTTAAATCGTATCAAAATAGATAAAGAGAATATCAATAAAATAGTGTAAATTTGTATGAAAATAAAGATGCAAAATATCAATATAATAACGCTTATTTGCATAAAAATATATATACAAAAAGACATATAAAATAATTAAATTTGTATTAAAATAAATATACAAAATGCACGTACAATAAAGTAAATTTGTATTGAAATAGATATGCAAAATACACATTAATAATGTAAATTTGTATCAAAATATATATACGAATACTCATAAAATAGAGTAAATTTCTATGAAAATATACATACAAAACAGATATACAAAATACACATATGTATTTGTTAAAAATATTTTGAAACGAATCTAATTTATCTTATGTATTTTGTATATATATTTTAATTCAAATTTAGCTTATTTTGTGTGTATTTTGTATATCTATTTTCACACAAATTTAATTACTTCTGTGTATTTTTGTATATAGTTTTATACAAATTTACGTTATTTTATGTGCATTTTGTATATTTATATTTATACAAATACACATTCTCTTATTGGTATTTTGTTTATTTATATTTATACGAATTTACATTATTTTAAGTGTATTTTGTATACATTTTTGATTCGTATTTACTTAATTTTATTTGTATTTTGTATATATATATTTATAGAAATCTTCGTTATTTTATGTGTATTCGTATATATATTTTGAAACAAATTTACATTGTTTTATATGTTTTTTGCATATCTATTTCAATACAAATTTACCTTATTGTATGTGTATTTTGTATGTTTATTTTAATACAAATTAATTTTTTCATGTGTATTTTGGTATATATATTTTTATAAAAAATGCGTTATTTAATGGGTATTTTGCATCTTTATTTTCATATAAATGTAAATTATTTTATTAATATTATGTGTATATATTTTGATACGATTTTATATTATACTATTTGTGTTTTGTATATATTTTTTTATACATATTTTCATTATTTAATGTGTATTTTTTATATATACTTTATACAAATTAACGTTATTTTAAGTGTATTTGTTTATATAATTTCATTCAAATTTACATTATTTTAAGTGTATTTTGTATATGTATTTCAATACAAATTTACCTAATTTTATGTGTATTTTGTATATTTATTTTCATACAAATTTAAATTATTTTTGTGTTTTTTTGTATATACATATAGAGTAAATTTCTATGAGAATATATATTCAAAATACATATAAAATTATGTAAATAAGTATAAATATATATATATATATATATATCAAATACACCTAAAAAAATGAAAATTCGTATCAAAATAAATAAACAAAATTCCGAGAAAAGAACGTATATTTGTAGGAAAATAAATATACAAAATACACATAAAATTACGAAAATTTGAATAAAAATATATACAAAAAAACAAAAAAATAAATTTCAATTTGTATGAAAATAGATATATAAAATACACATATAATTAGTTAAATTTGTATTTAAATACATGTACAAAATTCACATAAAATAATGTAAATTTGTATGAAATGAAAACAAATTCACGTAAAATAACGTACATTTGTATAAAATAGATATACAAAATATACACAGAATAATGTAAAATCGTATCAAAATAAATACACAGAATATCAATAAAATAATGTAATTTTGTATGAAAATAAAGATGCAAAATACCCATAAAATAAAACATTTTTTTTTAAATACATATACAAGAATACACAGAATAATTAAATTTGTATTAAAATTAATATACAAAATGCACGTACAATAAGGTAAATTTGTATTGAAAAAATATACAAAATGCACATAAAACAATGTATATTTGTTTCAAAATATATATACGAATACACATAAAATAACGTATATTTCTATAGAAATATATATACAAAATACACATGAAATGACGTAAATACGTATAAAAATATATATACACAATACACATTAAATAATGTAAATTCGCATCAAAATATATAAACAAAATATCAATAAAAGAATGTGTTTTTGTATGAAAATAGATATACAAAATACACATAAAATATTGTAAATTTGTATAAAACTCTATTCAAAAAATACACAAAAATAATTAAAATTTGTATAAAAATATATATACAAAATACACATAAAACTAGTTAAATTTCTATTGAAATACATATACAAAATACACATAAAATAATGTAAATTTTAATGAAAATATATAAACAAATACACTTAAAATAACGTAAATTTGTATGAAATATATATAGAAAATACACATTAAATAATGTAAATATGTATAAAAAAATATACACAAAACACAAATAGAATAATGTAAAATAGTATCAAAATAAATACACAGAATATTAATAAAATAATGTAAATTTGTATGAAAATAAGGATGCAAAATACCCATAAAACAACGCATTTTTTATGAAAATATATATACCAAAATACACATAAAATATTTAAATTTGTATTACAATAAATATACAAAATGCACATACAATAAGGTAAATTTGTATTGAAATAGATATGCAAAATACACATAAAACAATGTAAACTTGTTTCAAAATATATATATGAATACAGATAAAATAACGTAGATTTCTATAAAAATATATATACAAAATACACACAAAATCTAAATTCGTATCGAGTTAAATTAAGAAAATAACAATAAAATAGTGTAATTTTGGATGAAAATATATATAGAAAACACATAAAATAACCTAAATACAAATACAAATATACACATTAAATAAATTAAAATTGAATGAAATAAAAATAAACATAAAATAAGGTAAATTTGTAATAAAATATATGTAAGAAAACACATAAAATAATATAAATTTGTATGAAAATATATATACAAATACACATAAAATAACATGAATTTGTATAAAATTTGTTTCAAAATATATACGAATACACACAATAAAATAACGTAAATTTTTATGAAAATGTATATATAAAATACACATAAAATAGTTTAAATTCGTAGAAAAATATATATACAAAATACACATAAAATAATGTAAATTCGTAAAAAATTAAATACACAAAATTCCAATAAAAGAATGTATATTTGTAGGAAAATATATATACAAAAAACAAATAAAATAACTAAAATTTGTATAAAAATATATACAAAAATACACAAAAATAATTTAAATTTGTTTGAAAATAGATATGCAAAATACACATAAAATGAAATAAATACGTATAAAAAAATATATTCAAATTACACATAAAATAATGTAAATTCGTATCAAAATAAATAAACAAAATACCAAAAAAAGAATGTGTATTTGTATAAATATAAATATACAAAATACACATAAAATAACGTAAATTTGTATGAAACTATATACAAAAAATACACTAAAGTTATTAAATTTTTATGAAAATAGATACAAAATACACACAAAATAAGCTAAATTTGAATTGAGATATATATATACAAAATACATAAAATAAAGTAAATTTGTATCAAAATATTTATGCAAATACACATATAATAAGGTAAATTTGTATGAAAATATATAAAGAAAATACACATTAAATAATTTAAATACGTATAAAAAATATCTACAAAATACACATATAATCATGTAATTCGTATCAAAATAAATAAACAAAATACCAATGAAATAATATAAATTTGTATGAAAAAACATATACAAAAAACACATAAAATAACGCAAATTTCTATGAAAATATATGTACAAAAATGCACATCAAATAAATTTGCATAAAAATATGAGTATAAAAAAAATATGAGTATAAAAATATGTATACAAAATACCTATGAAATAATCTAAATTCGTATCGAATTAAATTAAGAAAATACCAATAAAATTATGTAATTTTGGATGAAAATATATATATAAAATTTAAATAAAATAACCTAAATACAAATACAAATATACACATAAAATAATTTAAAATTGAATGAGATAAATATACAAAATAAACATAAAATAAGGTAAATTTGTCATGAAATATATGTAAAAATACACATAAAATAATATAAATTTGTATCAAAATACATACATACAAATACACATTAAATAACAAGAATTTGTATAAAATTTGTATCAAAATATATACGAATACACACAATAAAATAACGTATCAAAATAAATAAACAGAATATCAATAAAATAAAGTAAATTTGTATGAAAATAAAAATGCAAAATATCCATATAATAACGCATATTTGCATAAAAATATATATACAAAAATACATATAAAATAATTAAATTTGTATTAAAATAAATATACAAAATGCACGTACAATAAAGTTAATTTGTATTGAAATAGATATGCAAAATACACATCAATAATGTAAATTTGTATCAAAATATATATACGAATACTCATAAAATAGAGTAAATTTCTATGAAAATAAAATAATGTAAGTTTGTATGAAAATAAAGATGCAAAATTCCCATAAAATAGCGCATTTCTTATAAAAATATATATACCAAAATACACATAAAATATTTAAATTTGTATTGAAATAAATATTCAAAATGCACATACAATAAGGTAAATTTGTATTGAAAGATATATGCAAAAATACATATAAAACAATGTAAATTTGTTTCAAAATATATAAACGAATACAAATAAAATAACGTAGATTTCTATAAAAATATATACAAAATACACATAAATTAAGTAAATACGTATAAAAAAAGGTATACAAAATACACATAAAATAATGTAAATTCGATTTAAAATAAACAAACAAAATACCAATAAAAGAATGTGTATTTGGATAAATATAAATATACAAAATACACATACAAAATAAACATAAAATAAGGTAGATTTGTAATAAAATATATGTACAAAATACACATAAAATAATGTAAATTTATATGAAAATAAATATACAAATACACATAAAATACCATGAATTTGTATAAAAATATATATTCAAAATAAATATTAAATAATGTAAAAGCGTATAAAAATATATACAAAGTACATATAAAACAATGTAAATTCGTATACAAAATACACTTAAAATAATGTAAATTTGAATGAAAATATATAAACATATAGACTTAAAATTACGTAAATTTGTATCAAATATATACAAAAAAAAATATTAAATAATGTAAATATGTATAAAAAAATATATACAAAACACAAATAAAATAATGTAAAATCGTATCAAAATAAATACAGAAAATATTAATAAAATAATGTAAATTTGTATGAAAATTAAGATGCAAAATACCCATTAAATAACGCATTTTTTATAAAAATATATATACGAAAAAACATAAAATATTTGATTTTGTATTAAAATAAATAGATATACAAAATACACATAAAATAAGCTAAATTTAAATTGAAATATATATACAAAATACATAAAATAATGTAAATTTGTATCAAAATACCTATACAAATACACATATAATAACGTAAATTTGTATAAAAATATATAAACAAAATACACATTAAATAATGTAAATACGTATAAAAAATGTAAAAAATACACAAATAATCATGTAATTCGTATCAAAATAAATAGACAAAATACCAATAAAATAATGTAAATTTCTATGAGAAAACATATACAAAATACACATAAATAACGCAAATATCAATAAAAATATATATAATATAATATATTTTTATACATATTTAAAATATTTAATGTATATTTTGTATATATATATTTTATCCAAATTTACGTGATTTTATATGTATTTGTTTATATATTTTCATACAAATTTACATTATTTTATATGAGTTTTGTATATGTATTTCAATACAAATTTGCCTAACTTTATGTGTATTTTGCATATCTATTTTCAAACAAATTTAAATAATTTTTGTGTATTTTTGTATATAATTTTATACAAATTTTAGTTATTTTATTTGTTTTTTGTATATATATTTTCCTACAAATATACATTCTTTTATTGGAATTTTGTGTATTTAATTTTTTACGAATTTACATTATTTTATTTCTATTTTGTATATATATTTTTGTACGTATTTAAACTATTTTATGTGTATTTTATATATACATTTTCATAAAAATTTACGTTATTTTATTGTGTGTATTCGTATATATTTTGAAACAAATTTTATACAAATTCATGTTATTTTATGTGTATTTGTATATATATTTTCATACAAATTTATATTATTTTATGTGTATTCTTACATATATTTTATTACAAATTTACCATATTTTATGTTTATTTTGTATATTTATTTCATTCAATTTTAAATTATTTAATGTGTATATATGTATTTGTATTTAGGTTATTTTATGTGTGTTTTCTATATATATTTTCATCCAAAATTACATTATTTTATTGTTATTTTCTTAATTTAACTCGATACGAATTCAGATTATTTCATAGGTATTTTGTATACATATTTTTATACTCATTTACATTATCTAATGTGTGTTTTCTATATACTTTTTTAAGCAAACTAATTTTATGTGCATTTTTGTACATATATTTTTATAGAAACTTAAAACGTTATTTTATGTGTATTTTGTATATGTTTTCCCATACAAATTTACATTATTTAATTAGTTTTTGGTTAATTTATTTTGATACGAATGACTTGATTATTTGTGTATTTTGTAAATATTTTTTTATACGTATTTACATTACTTAATGTGTATTTTGTTTATATATTTTTTTTACAAATTTACGTTATTATATGTGTATTTGTTAAAAATATTTTGAAACGATTTTACTTTATTTTATGTATTTTGTATATATATTTCAATTCAAATTTAGCTTATTTTGTGTGTATTTTGTATATGTATTTTCATACAAATTTAATTACTTTTGTGTATTTTTGTATATAGTTTTATACAAATTTACGTTACTTTATGTGCATTTTGTATATTTATATTTATACAAATACACATTCTCTTATTGGTATTTTGTTTATTTATATTTATACGAATTTACATTATTTTATGTGTATTTTGTATACATTTTTGATTCGTATTTACTTAATTTTATTTGTATTTTGTATATATATATTTATAGAAATCTACGTTATTTTATGTGTATTCGTATATATATTTTGAAACAAATTTACATTGTTTTATATGTTTTTTGCATATCTATTTCAATACAAATTTACCTTATTGTATGTGCATTTTGTATATTTATTTTAATACAAATTCAAATATTTTATGTGTATTTTGGTATATATAATTTTATAAAAAATGCGTTATTTTATAAGTATTTTGCACCTTAGTTGTCATACAAATGTACATTATTTTATTAATATTCTGTGTATATATTTTGATACGATTTTATATTATACTATTTGTGTTTTGTATATATTTTTTTATATATATTCTCATTATTTAATGTGTATTTTTTATATATATTTTATACAAATTAACGTTATTTTAAGAGTATTTGTTTATATAATTTCATTCAAATTTACATTATTTTAAGTGTATTTTGTATATGTATTTCAATACAAATTTACCTAATTTTATGTGTATTTTGTATATTTATTTTCATACAAATTTAAATTATTTTTGTGTTTTTTTGTATTTACATATAGAGTAAATTTCTATGAAAATATATATTCAAAATACATATAAAATTATGTAAATAAGTATAAAAATATATATATCAAATACACCTAAAAAATAAAAATTCGTATCAAAATAAATAAACAAAATTCCGATAAAAGAACGTATATTTATAGGAAAATAAATATACAAAATACACATAAAACTACGAAAATTTGAATAAAAATATATACAAAAAAACAAACATAAATTTAAATTTGTATGAAAATAGATATACAAAATACACATATAATTAGTTAAATTTGTATTTAAATACATGTACAAAATACACATAAAATAATGGAAATTTGTTTGAAATGAAAACAAATTCACATAAAATAACGTACATTTGTATAAAATAGATATACAAAATATACATAGAATAATGTAAAATCGTATCAAAATAAATACACAGAATATCAATAAAATAATATAATTTTGTATGAAAATAAAGATGCAAAATACCCATAAAATAAAGCATATTTTTTTTTTAAATACATATACAAGAATACACATAGAATAATTAAATTTGTATTAAAATTAATATACAAAATTCACGTACAATAAGGTAAATGTGTATTGAAAAAATATACAAAATGCATATAAAACAATGTATATTTGTTTCAAAATATATATACGAATACACATAAAATAACGTATATTTCTATAGAAATATATATACAAAATACACATGAAATGACGTAAATACGTATAAAAATA
Organism: Eriocheir sinensis; assembly: GCF_024679095.1. Taxonomy (NCBI): domain Eukaryota; kingdom Metazoa; phylum Arthropoda; class Malacostraca; order Decapoda; family Varunidae; genus Eriocheir; species Eriocheir sinensis. The sequence goes on from NW_026111706.1 coordinate 26,378, forward strand.
TATATACACAATACACATTAAATAATGTAAATTCGCATCAAAATAAATAAACAAAATATCAATAAAAGAACGTGTATTTGTATGAAAATAGATATACAAAATACACATAAAATATAGTAAATTTGTATAAAACTCTATTCAAAATATACACAAAAATAATTTAAATTTGTATAAAAATATAGATACAAAATACACATAAAACTAGTTAAATTTCTATTGAAATACATATTCAAATGACACATAAAATAATGTAAATTTGAATGAAAATATATAAACAAAGACACTTAAAATAATGTAAATTTTTATGAAATATATATAGAAAATACACATTAAATAATGTAAATATGTATAAAAAAATATGTACAAAACACAAATAGAATAATGTAAAATAGTATCAAAATAAATACACAGAATATTAATAAAATAATGTAAATTTGTATGAAAATAAAGATGCAAAATACCCATAAAACAACGCATTTTTTATGAAAATACATATACCAAAATACACATAAAATATTAAAATTTGTATTTCAATAAATATACAAAATGCACATACAATAAGGTAAATTTGTATTGAAATAGATATGCAAAATACACATAAAACAATGTAAATTCGTTTCAAAATATATATACGTATACACATAAAATAACGTAGATTTCTATAAAAATATATATACAAAATACACATAAAATGAAGTAAATACGTATAAGAAAATGTATACAAAATACACATAAAATAATGTAAATTCGTATCAAAATAAATAAACTAAATGCCAATAAAAGAATGTTTACTTGTATAAATATAAATATACAAAATACACATAAAATAACGTAAATTTGTATAAAACTATATACAAAAATAAACAAAAATAATTAAATTTGTATGAAAATAGATATACAAAAGACACATAAAATAAGCTAAATTTGAATTGAAATAAATATAGAAAATACATAAAATAATGTAAATTTGTATCAAAATATATACTCAAATACACATATATTAAAGTTAATATACAAAATGCGTATATAATAAGTTAAATTTGTATTGAAAAAATATGCAACATACACGTTTACTCATAAAAATTTATATTATTTCATTGGTATTTTGTTTATTTATTTTGATACGAATTACATGATTATATGTGTGTTTTGTACATATTTTTTTATACGTATTTACATTATTTAATGTGTATTTTGTTTATATATTTTCATACAAATTTACGTTATTATGTGTGTATTTGTATAAATATTTTGATACAAATTTACTTTATTTCATGTATTTTGTATATATATTTCAATTCAAATTTAGCTTATTTTGTGTGTATTTTGTATATATTTTCATACAAATTTAATTACTTCTGTGTATTTTTGTATATAGTTTTATATAAATTTACGTTATTTTATGTGAATTTTGTATATTTATATTTATACAAATACACATTCTTTTATTGCTATTTTGCTTATTTATTTTCATACGAATTTACATTAATTTATGTGTATTTTTTATACATTTTTTTATACGTATTTACTTCATTTTATGTGTATTTTGTATATATATTTTTATAGAAATCTATGTTATTATATGTGTATTCGTATATATATTTTGAAACAAATTTACTTTGTTTTATGTGTATTTTGCATATCTATTTCAATACAAATTTACCTTATTGTATGTGTTTTTTGTATATTTATTTTAATACAAATTAAAAAAAATTATGTGTATTTTGGTATATATATTTTTATAAATAAAAAAATGCGTTATTTTATGGGTATTTTGCTTCTTTATTTTCATACAAATTTACATTATTTTATTAATATTCTGTGTATTTATTTTGATACGATTTTACATTATTCTATTTGTGTTTTGTACATATTTCTTTATAGAAATTTACGTTATTTTAAGTGTATTTGTTTATGTATTTTCATTCAAATTTACATTATTTTATGTGTATTTTGTGTATGTATTTCAATACAAATTTACCTAATTTTATGTGTATTTTGTATTTTTATTTTCATACAAATTTAAAATATTTTTGTGTATTTTTGTATATAGTTTGATACAAATTTAGGTTATTTTATGTGTATTTTGTATATCTATTTTCATACAAATACACATTCTTTTATTGATATTTTGTTTATTTATTTTGACGCGAATTTTATGTGAATTTGTTTTCATTTCATACAAATTTACATTATTTTATGTGTATTTTGTACATGTATTTAAATACAAATTTAACTAATTATATGTGTATTTTGTATATATATTTCAATTCAAATTTAGCTTATTTCGTGTGTATTTTGTATATATTTTCATACAAATTTAATTACTTATGTGTATTTTTGTATATAGTTTTATATAAATTTACGTTATTTTATGTGTATTTTGTATATTTATATTCATACAAATACACATTCTTTTATTGGTATTTTGTTTATTTATTTTGATACGAATTTACATTATTTTATGTGTATTTTTTATACATTTTTTTATACGTATTTACTTCATTTTATGTGTGTTTTGTATATATATTTTTATAGAAATCTACGTTATTTTATGTGTATTCGTATATATATTTTGAAACAAATTTACATTGTTTTATATGTATTTTGCATATCTATTTCAATACAAATTTACCTTATTGTATGTGTTTTTTGTATATTTATTTTAATACAAATATAATTTTTTCATGTGTATTTTGGTATATATATTTTTATAAATAAAAAAAATGCGTTATTTTATGGGTATTTTGCTTCTTTATTTTCATACAAATTTACATTATTTTATTAATATTCTGTGTATTTATTTTGATACGATTTTACATTATTCTATTTGTGTTTTGTACATATTTTTTTTATACAAATTTACGTTATTTTAAGTGTATTTGTTTATGTATTTTCATTCAAATTTACATTATTTTATGTGTATTTTGTGTATGTATTTCAATACAAATTTACCTAATTTTATGTGTATTTTGTATATTTATTTTCATACAAATTTAAAATATTTTTGTGTATTTTTGTATATAGTTTGATACAAATTTAGGTTATTTTATGTGTATTTTGTATATCTATTTTCATACAAATACACATTCTTTTATTGATATTTTGTTTATTTATTTTGACGCGAATTTACATTATTTAATGTGTATTTTGTATATATATTTCTATACGTATTTACATCATTTCATGTGTATTTTGTATATATATATTTATACAAATACACATTCTTTTATTGGTATTTTGTTTTTTATTTTGATACTAATTTACATTATTTTATGTGTATTTTGTATACTTTTTTTATACGTATTTACTTAAATTTATGTGTATTTTGTATATATATTTTTATAGAAATCTACCTTATTTCATGTGTATTCGAATATATATTTTGAAACAAATTTACATTGTTTATATGTATTTTGCATATCTATTTTTGTGTATTCTGTATTTATTTTTGTTATACATAGAATAATGTAAAATCGTATCAAAATAAGTACACAGAATATCAATAAAATAATTTAAATTTGTATGAAAATAAAGATGCAAAATACATATAAGATAAAGCATTTTTTTTTAAATACATATACAAAAATACACATAGAATAATTAAATTTGTATTAAAATTAATATACAAAATGCACACATACAATAAGGTAAATTTGTATTGAAAAAAAAACGCAAAATACAAATAAAACAGAGTAAATTTGTTTCAAAATATATATACGAATACACATAAAATAACGTAGATTTCTATAGAAATATATATACAAAATACACATGAAATTATGTAAATACGCATAAAAAAAATATATATATATATATATATATATATATATATATATATATATATATCTATATATATATATATATATATATATATATATAGATATATATATATATATATATATAGATATATATATATATATATATATATATATATATATAAAATACATATTAAGTAATGTAAATTCGTGACAAAATAAATAAACAAAATATCATGAAAAGAATGTGTATTTGTATGAAAATAAATAATAGATAATAAATTTGTATGTAATATATATGCAAGATACATTTAAATAATGTAAATATGTATAAAAAAATATATATACAAAAAACAAATAGAATAATGTAAAATCATTTCAAAATAAATACACCGAATATTAAAAAAATAATGTAAATTTGTATGAAAATAAAGATGCAAAATTCCCATCAAATAGCGTATTTCTTATAAAAATATATATACCAAAATACTCATAAAATATTTAAATTTGTATTGAAATAAATATACAAAATGCACATACAATAAGGTAAACTTCTATTGAAAGAGATATGCAAAAATACATATAAAACAATGTAAATTTGTTTCAAAATATATATACGAATAAACATAAAATAACGTAGATTTCTATAAAAATATATATACAAAATACACATAAAATTAAGTAAATACGTATAAAAAAATTTAAACAAAATACACATAAAATAATGTAAATTCCAAACAAAATAAATAAACAAAATACCAATAAAAGAATGTATATCTATTTATTTTAATACAAAATCAAATATTTTATGTTTTTTCGTATATATATTTTTATAAAAAATGCGTTATTTTATGGGTATTTTGAATATTAATTTTCATACAAATTTACATTATTTTATTAATATTTTCTATATTTATTTTGATACGATTTTACATTTTTATGTTTTGTATATATTTTTTTTATACACATTCACATTATTTAATGTGTTTTTTGTATATATATTTGATACATATTTACGTTATTTTAAGTTATTTTATGTGTATTTGTTTATATATTTTGACACAAATTTACAATATTTTATGGGTATTTTGTATATATATTTCAAAAGAAATTTACCTAGTTTTATATGTATTTTGAATATTTATTTTCATACAAACTCAAATTATTTTTATGTATTTTTGAATATATTTGAATACAAATTTTAGTTATGTTATGTGTATTTTGTAAATCTATTTTCATTCAAATATATATTATTTTATTGGTATTTTGTTGATTTATATTGATACGAATTTACATTATTTTATATGTACTTTGTATATATATTTTTATACGCATTTACATTATTTAATATTTATTTTGAATTTATAATTTATACAAATTCATGGTATTTTATGTGTATTTGTATATATATTTTCATATAAATTTACATTATTTTATGTGTATTTTGTACATATATTTCATTACAAATTTACCTTATTTTATGTTTATTTTGTATGTGTATTTTGTACATTTATATTTATACAAATACACATTCTTTGATTGGTATTTTGTTTATTTATTTTGTTTCGAATTTACATTATTTTATGTTTATTTTGTTTACATTTTTTTAGACGTATTTACTTAATTTTATGAGTATTTTGTATATATATTTTTATAGAAATCTACGTTATTTTATGTGTATTCGTTTAAATATTTTGAAACAAATTTACATTGTTTTATATGTATTTTTGCATATCTCTTTCAACAGAAGTTTACCTTATTGTATGTGCATTTTGTATATTTATTTCAATACAAATTTAAATATTTTATGTGTATACATGTACAAAAAATACATAAAATAATGTAGATTTGCATGAAATGAAAACAAATACATTTTATATAAAATATATATACAAAATACACATTGAATAATGTAAAATCATATTAAAATAAATACACAGAATATCAATAAAATAATGTAAATTTGTATGAAAATAAAGATGCAAAATACCCATAAAATAAAGCATATTTTTATAAAAATACATATACAAAAATACACCTAGATTAGTCAAATTTGTATTAAAATTAATATACAAAAGGCACATACAATAAGGTAAATTTGTATTGAAAAAATATGCAAAATACACATAAAACAATGTAAATTTGTTTCAAAATATATATACGAATACACATATAATAACGCAGATTTCTATAGAAATATATATACAAAATACACTTGAAATAATGTAAATACATATAAAAATATATATACAAAATACACATTAAATAATGTTAATTCGTGTCAAAATAAATAAACAAAATATCATGAAAAGAATGAGTATTTGTATGAAAATAGATATACAAAATACACATAAAATAACCTAAATTTGTATAAAACTATAAACAAAAATACACAAAAATAATTTAAACTTGTATGAAAATAAATATACAAAAAACATATAAAATTAGGTAAATTTGTATTGAAATACATATACAAAATACACATAAAATAATGTAAATTTGAGTGAAAATATATAAACATATAGACTTAAAATAACGTATATTTGTATCAAATATATATACAAAAAACACTTTAAATAATGTAAATATGTATAAAAAAAATATATACAAAACACAAATAAAATAATGTAAAATCGTATCAAAATAAATACAGAAAATATTAATAAAATAAAGTAAATTTGTATGAAAATTAAGATGCAAAATACCCATAAAATAACGCATTTTTTATAAAAATATATATACGAAAAAACATAAAATATTTGATTTTGTATTAAAATAAATAGATATACAAAATACACATAAAATAAGCTAAATTAAATGAAAAATATATACAAAATACACATAGTATAATGTAAAATCGTATCAAAATAAATACACAGAATATCAATAAAATAATGTAATTTTGTATGAAAATAAAGATGCAAAATGCCCATAAAATAAAGCATATTTTTTTAAAAATACATATACAAAAATACACATAGAATAATTAAATTTGTATTAAAATTAATATACAAAATGCACGTACAATAAGGTAAATTTGTATTGAAAAAATATACAAAATGCACATTTAAGCGTAAATTTGTTTAAAAATCTATAAACGAATACACATAAAATAACGTAGATTTTTATAGAAATATATATACAAAATACACATGAAATGATGTAAATACGTATAAAAATATATATATACAAAATACACATTAAATAATTTAAATTCTCTTCAAAATAAATAAACAAAATATCAATAAAAGAATGTGTATTTGTATGAAAATAGATATACAAAATACTCATAAAATAACCGAAGTTTGTATAAAACTATATACAAAAATACACAAAAATAATTTAAATTTGTATGAAAATAAATATACAAAATACACATAAAATTTGGTAAATTTGTATTGAAATACATATACAAAATACACATAAAATAATGGAAATTTGAATGAAAATATATAAACATATACACTTAAATTAACGTAAATTTGTATCAAATATATATACAAAATACTAATTAAATAATGTAAATATGTATAAAAAAATATATACAAAACACAAATAGAATAATGAAAAATCGTATCAAAATAAATACACAGAATATTAATTAAATAATGTAAATTTGTATGAAAATAAAGATGCAAAATAGCCATAAAATAACGCATTTTTTATAAAAATATATATACCAAAATACACATAAAATATTAAAATTTGTATTAAAATAAATATAAAAAATGCACATACTGTAAGGTAAATTTGTATTGAAATAGATATGCAAAATACATATAAAATAATGTAAATTTGTTTTAAAATATATATACGAATACACATAAAATAACGTTGATTTCTATAAAAATATATACAAAATACACATAAAATGAAGTAAATACGTATAAAAAAATGAGTACAAAATACACATAAAAATCGTATCAAAAAAATAAACAAAATACCAGTAAAAGAATGTGTATTTGTATAAATATAAATATACAAAATACACATAAAATATCGTAAATTTGTCTAAAACTATATACAAAAATACACAGAAAAAATATTCTTTTATTGGTATTTTGTTTATTTATTTTGTTTCGAATTTATTTTATTTTATGTGTATTTTGTTTACATTTTTTATACGTATTTACCTAATTTTATGTGTATTTTGTATATATATTTTTATAGAAATCTACGTTATTTTATGTGTATTCGTATATATATTTTAAAACAAATTTACAATTTTTTATATGTATTTTTGCATATCTCTTTCAACAGAAGTTTACCTTATTGTATGTGCATTTTGTATATTTATTTCAATACAAATTTAAATAATTTTTTACATTATTCTATTTGTTTTGTATAAATTTTTTTATACGTATTTACATTATTTAATGTGTATCTTGCATATATATTACATACAAATTTATTATCTATTATTTATTTTCATACAAAAACACATTCTTTTCATGATATTTTCTTTATTTATTTTGTCACGAATTTATATTACTTAATATGTATTTTATATATATATATATATATATATATATATATATATATATATATATATATATATATATATATATATATATATATATATATATATATATATATATATATATATATATATATATATATATATATATATATATATATATATATATATATATATATATATATATATATATATATATATATATATATATATATATATATATATATATATATATATATATATATATATATTTTCAAATTTATATATATTTTATTATTGTTTTGTGTATTTTGTATATATTTTTGTATAAATCATTTTATTTTATATGAATTGTATTTTTATGTGTATTTTTATATATTTAAAAAAAAAATGCTTTATCTTATGGGTATTTTGCATCTTTATTTTCATACAAATTTAAATTATTTTATTGATATTCTGTGTACCTATTTTGATACGATTTTACATTATTCTATGTATAACAAAAATAAATACTGAATACAAAAAATAGATATGCAAAATACATATAAACAATGTAAATTTGTTTCAAAATATATATACGAATACACATGAAATAAGGTAGATTTCTATAAAAATATATATACAAAATACACATAAAATTAAGTAAATACGTATAAAAAATGTATACAAAATACACATAAAATAATGGAAATTAGTATCAAAATAAATAAACAAAATACCAATAAAAGAATGAGTATTTGTATAAATATATATATACAAAATTCACATTAAATAATATAAATTTGTTTAAAACTATACAAAATACACATGAAATTATGTAAATACGTATAAAAAATATATATACAAAATACACATTAAATAATGTAAATTCGTGTCAAAATAAATAAACAAAATATCAATAAAAGAATATGTATTTGTATGAAAATAGATATACAAAATACACATAAAATAACCTAAATTTGTATCAAACTATATACAAAAATACACAAAAATATTTTAAATTTGTATGAAAATAAATATACAAAATACACATAAAAATAGGTAAATTTGTATTGAAATACATACACAAAATACACATAAAATAATATAAATTTGAATGAAAATACATAAACAAATACACTTAAAATAACGTAAATTTGTATAAAAAAATATGTACAAAACACAAATAGAATAACGTAAAATCGTATCAAAATAAATACACAGAATATTAATAAAATAATGTAAATTTGTATGAAAATAAAGAAGCAAAATACCCATAAAATAACGCATTTTTTTATTTATAAAAATATATATACCAAAATACACATCAAAAAAATTTAATTTGTATTAAAATAAATATACAAAAAACACATACAATAAGGTAAATTTGTTTTGAAATAGATATGCAAAATACATATAAAACAATGTAAATTTGTTTCAAAATATATATACGAATACACATAAAATAACGTAGATTTCTATAAAAATATATATACAAAATACACAGAAAATGAAGTAAATACGTATAAAAAAATGTATACAAAAAACACATAAAATAATGTAAATTCGTATCAAAATAAATAAACAAAATACCAATAAAAGAATGTGTATTTGTATAAATATAAATATACAAAATACACATAAAATAACGTAAATTTAAATAAAACTATATACAAAAATACACAGAAGTAATTACATTTGTATGAAAATATATACAAAATACACACAAAATAAGCTAAATTTGAATTGAAATATATATACAAAATACATGAAATAAAGTAAATTTGTATCAAAATATTTATACAAATACACATATAATAACGTAAATTTGTATGAAAATATATAAACAAAATACACATTAAATAATGTAAATACGTATAAAAAAATATGTACAAAATACACATATAATCACATAATTCGTATCAAAATAAATAAACAAAATACCAATAAAATAATATAAATTTGTATGAGTAAACGTGTATGTTGCATATTTTTTCAATACAAATTTACCTTATTATATACGCATTTTGTATATTAATTTTAATACAAATTTAATTATTCGATGTGTATTTTTGTATCTGCATTTGTATATATATTTTTATACGCTTTTACATTATTTAATATTTATTTTTAATATATATTTTTATACAAATTCATGGTATTTTATGTGTATTTGTATATATATTTTTATATAAATTTACATTATTTTATGTGTATTTTGTATATATATTTTTTAACAAATCTACCTTATTTTTTGTTTATTTTGTATGTGTATTTTGTATATTTATATTTATCCAAATACACATTCTTTTATTGGTATTTTGTTTATTTATTTTAATTCGAATTTATATTATTTTATGTGTATTTTGTTTGCATTTTTTTATACGTATTTACTTAATTTTATGTGTATTTGTATATATATTTTTATAGAAATCTACGTTTTTTTATTTGTATTCGTATATATATTTTGAAAAAAATTTACATTGTTTTATTTGTATTTTTGCATATCTCTTTCAATACAAATTTACCTTATTGTATGTGCATTTTGTATATTTATTTCAATGCAAATTAAAATATTTTATGTGTATTTTGGTATATATATTTTTATAAGATTACGAAAATTTGAATAAAAATATATACAAAAAAACAAAAAAATAAATTTCAATTTGTATGAAAATAGATATACAAAATACACATATAATTAGTTAAATTTGTATTTAAATACATGTTCAAAATACACATAAAATAATGTAAATTTGTATGAAATGAAAACAAATTCACATAAAATTCGCGTCAAAATAAATAAACAAAATATCAATAAAAGAATGTGTATTTGTATGAAAATAGATATACAAAATACACATAAAATAACCTAAATTTGTATCAAACTATACAAAAATACAAAAAAATATTTTAAATTTGTATGAAAATAAATATAGAAAATACACATAAAATTAGGTAAATTTGTATTGAAATACATACACAAAATACACATAAAATAATGTAAATTTGAATGAAAATTCATAAACAAATACACTTAAAATAACGTAAATTTGTATAAAAAAATATGTACAAAACACAAATAGAATAATGTGAAATCGTATCAAAATATAGACACAGAATATTAATAAAATAATGTAAATTTGTATGAAAATAAAGAAGCAAAATACCCATAAAATAACGCATTTTTTTATTTATAAAAATATATATACCAAAATACACATCAAAAAATTAAATTTGTATTAAAATAAATATACAAAAAACACATACAATAAGGTAAATTTGTATTGAAATAGATATGCAAAATACATATAAAACAATGTAAATTTGTTTCAAAATATATATACGAATACACATAAAATAACGTAGATTTCTATAAAAATATATATACAAAATACACATAAAATGAAGTAAATACGTATAAAAAATGTATACAAAATACACATAAAATAATGTAAATTCGTATCAAAATAAATAAACAAAATACCAATAAAAGACTGTGTATTTGTATAAATATAAATATACAAAATACACATAAAATAACGTAAATTTATATAAAACTATATACAAAAATACACAGAAGTTATTAAATTCGTATGAAAATAGATATACAAAATACAGATAAAATAAGCTAAATTTGAATTGAAATGTATATACAAAATACATAAAATAATGTAAATTTTTATCAAAATATTTATAAAAATACATATAATAACGTAAATTTGTTTAAAAATATATAAACAAAATACACATTAAGTAATGTAAATACGTATAAAAAATATGTACAAAATACACATATAATCATGTAATTCGTATCAAACTAAATAAACAAAATATCAATAAAATAATGTAAATTTGTATGAGAAAACATATACAAATACATATAAATTAACGCTAATTTCCATAAAAATATATGTCCAAAAATGAACGTAAAATAAAGTAACTTTGGATAAAAATATATATACAAAACACACATTAAATAATGTAAATGCGTACATAAAATAACCTAAATTTGTATAAAACTATATACAAAAATACACAAAAATAATTTAAATTTGTATGAAAAGAAATTAAATTTGTAATGAAATATATGTACAAAATACACATAAAATAATGTAAATTTATATGAAAATATATATACAAATACACATAAAATACCACGAATTTGTATAAAATTATATATTGAAAATAAATATTAAATATTGTAAATGCGTATAAAAATATATATACAAAGTACATATAAAATAATGTAAATTCGTATCAATATAAATCAACAAAATACCAATAAAACAATATATATTTTGAATGAAAATAGATTTACAAAATACACATAACCTAACTAAAATTTGTATTGAAATATATACAAAAATACATAAAAATAATTTGAGTTTGTATGAAAATAGATCCTCAAAATACACATAAAACTAGGTAAATTTCTTTTGAAATGTATATACAAAATACCCATAAAATATTGTAAATTTGTGTCAAAATATATAAACAAATACACATAAAATAACGTAAATTTGTATGAAAAATATATACAAAATACACATAGAATAATGTCAAATCGTATCAAAATGAATGAGCAGAATATCAATAAAATAACGTAAATTTGTATGAAAATAAAGATGCAAATTACTCATAAAATAAAGCATATTTTTATAAAAATACATATAGAAAAATACACATAGAATAATTAAATTTGTATTAAAATTAATATACAAAATGCATATACAATAAATTTAAATTTAATTATATTAAATGAAATAAATATAGAAAATAAACATAAAATAAGGTAAATTTGTAATAAAATATATGTAAGGATACACATAAAATAATATAAATTTATATGAAAATATATATACAAATACACATAAAATAACATGAATTTCTATAAAATTTGTTTCAAAATATATACGAATACACACAATAAAATAACGTAAATTTTTATGAAAATGTATATATAAAATACACATAAATAATTTAAATACGTAGAAAAATATATATACAAAATACACATAAAATAATGTAAATTCGTAAAAATTTAAATACACAAAATTCCAATAAAAGAATGTATATTTGTAGGAAAATATATATACAAATAACAAATAAAATAACTAAAATTTGTATAAAAATATATACAAAAATACACAAAAATAATTTAAATTTGTTTGAAAATAGATATGCAAAATACACATAAAGTTAGGCAAATTTGTATTGAAATACATATACAAAACTCACATAAAATAATGTAAATTTGTATGAAAATATATAAACAAATACATATAAAATAACGTAAATTTGTATAAAATATATATACAAAATATACATTAAATATTTTAAATATTTAAATATATTATATATATTTTTATTGATATTTGCGTTATTTATGTGTATTTTGTATATGTTTTCTCATAGAAATTTACATTATTTTATTGGTATTTTGTCTATTTATTTTGATACAAATTACATGATTATTTGTGTATTTTGTACATTTTTTTTATACGTATTTACATTATATAATGTGTATTTTGTTTATATATTTTATAAAATTTACGTTATTATATGTGTATTTGGATAAGTATTTTGATACAAATTTAGCTTATTTTATGTATTTTGTATATATATTTATTTTAATACAAAATCAAATATTTTATGTTTTTCCGTATATATATTTTATAAACAATGCGTTATTTTATGGGTATTTTGCATCTTAATTTTCATACAAATTTACATTATTTTATTAATATTTTCTGTATTTATTTTGATAGGATTATACATTATTTTATTTGTGTTTTGTATATATTTTTTTATACATATTTACATTATTTAATGTGTTTTGTATATATATTTGATACAAACTTACGTTATTTTAAGTCTATATGTTTATATATTTTCATTCAAATTTACATTATTTTATGTGCATTTTATATGTATTTCAATACAAATTTACCTAATTTTATATGTTTTTGTATATTTATTTTCATACAAGTTTAAATTATTTTGTGAATTTTGTATATAGTTTTATACAAAGTTAGGTTATTTTATGAGTATTTTGTATATCTATTTTCATACAAATACACATTCTTTTCATGATATTTTCTTTATTTATTTTGACACGAATTAACATTATTTAATGTGTATTTTGTATATATATTTTTATACGTATTTACATTATTTCAAGTGTATTTTGTATATATATTTCTATAGAAATCTGCGTTATTTTATGTGTATTCGTATATATTTTGAAACAAATTTACATTGTTTTATGTGTATTTTGCATATTTTTTTAATACAAATATACCTTATTGTATGTGCATTTTGTATATTAATTTTAATACAAATTTGATTAATCTATGTGTATTTTTGTATATGTATTTTTATAAAAATATGCTTTATTTTATGGGTATTTTGCATCTTTATTTTCATACAAATTTACATTATTTTATTGATATTCTGTGTATTTATTTCGATATGATTTTACATTATTTTATGTATATTTTGTATATATATTTTATATAAAATGTATTTGTTTTCATTTCATACAAATCTACATTACTTTATGTGTTTTTAGTACATGTATTTAAATACAAATTTAACTAGTTATATGTGTATTTTGTATATCTATTTTGTATGTATATTTTCATAGAAATTTACTCTATTTTATGAGTATTCGTATATATATTTTGATACATATTTACATTATTAATGTGTATTTTGCATATCTATTTCTATACCAATTTACTTTATTGTACGTTCATTTTGTATATTTATTTTAATACAAATTTAATTATTTTATATGTCTTTTTGTATATATATTTTTATGGAAATATGCGTTATTATATGGATATTTTGCATCTTTATTTTCATACAAATTTACATTATTTTATTGATATTCTCTTTATTTATTTTGATACGATTTAACATTATTCTATGTGTTTTTTGTATATATTTTTTTATATATATATTTACATTATTTAATGTTCATTTTGTATATATATATATATGTTCATTTTGTATATATATTTTATCCAAATTTACATTATTTTATGTGTATTTGTTTATATATTTTCATACATATTTACATTATTTTATGTGTTTTTTGTATATATATTTTTCTACGTATTTAAATTATTTTATGTGTATTTTGTATATACATTTTCATAAAAAAATTACGTTATTTTATTGTGTGTATAAGTATATATTTTGATACAAATTTTATACAAATTCATGTTATTTAATGTGTATTTGTATATATATTTTCATACAAATTTATATTATTTTATGTGTAGTTTTTCATATTTCATTACAAATTTACCTTATTTTATGTTTATTTTGTATATTTATTTCATTCAATTTTAAATTATTTTATGTGTATATTTGTATTTGTATTTAGGTTATTTTATGTGTATTTTGTATATATATTTGCATCCAAAATTACATTATTTTATTGGTATTTCTTAATTTAATTCGATACTAATTTAGATTATTTCATAGGTATTTTGTATACATATTTTTACACTCATTTACATTATCTAATGTGTGTTTTGTATATATATTTTTATGCAAATTTATCTAATGTTCATTTTGTACATATATTTTATAGAAATTTGAGTTATTTTATATATATATATATATATATATATATATATATATATATATATATATATATATATATATATATAAAAATATATATATATATATATATATATATATAGTTTTATATAAATTTATGTTATTTTATGTGCATTTTGTATATTTATATTTATACAAATACACATTCTTTTATTGGTATATTGTTTATTTACATTTATACGAATTTACATTATTTTATGTGTATTTTGTATACATTTTTATACGTATTTACTTAATTTTATGTGTATTTTGTATATGTATTTTTATAGAAATCTACGTATTCGTATATGTATTTTGAAACAAATTTACATTATTTTATATGTATTTTGCATATCTATTTCAATACAAATTTACCTTATTGCATGTGCATTTTGTATATTTATTTTAATACAAGTTCAAATATTTTATGTGTATTTTGGTATCAATAGTTTAAAAAAATGCGTTATTTTATAGGCATTTTGCATCTTAATTTTCATTTTATATGTACTTTGTATATATATTTTTATACGCTCTTACATTATTGAATATTTATTTTGAATATATATTTTTATACAAATTCATGGTATTTTATGTGTATTTGTATATATATTTTCATTATTTTTTCATTATTTACATTATTGTATGTGTATTTTGTACATATATTTTACTACAAATCTACCTTATTTTATGTTTATTTTGTATGTGTATTTTGTATATTTATATTTATCCAAATACACATTCTTTTATATTATATTTTTTTTATTAATTTTAATTCGAAGTTACATTATTTTATGTGTATTTTGAATACATTTTTTTTTATAGAAATCTACGTTTTTTTATTTGTATTCGTATATATATTTTGAAACAAATTTACTTTGTTTTATATGTATTTTTGCATATCTCTTTCAATACAAATTTACCTTATTGTATGTGCATTTTGTATATTTATTTCAATACAAATTAAAAAAAATTATGTGTATTTTGGTATATATATTTTTATAAGAAATGCGCTTTTTTATGGGAATTTTGCATCTTTATTTTCATACAAATTTACATTATTTTATTGATATTCGGTGTATTTATTTTGATACGATTTTACATTATTCTATTTGTTTTTTGTATATATTTTTTTATACATATTTACATTATTTAATGTGTATCTTGCATATATATTTTATACAAATTTATTATATATTATCTATTTTCATACAAATACACATTCTTTTCATGATATTTTGTTCATTTATTTTGACACGAATTTACATTATTTGATATGTATTTTGTATATATATTTTTATACGTATTTACATAATTTCATATGTATTTTGTATATATATTTAATAGATATTCAAAATAAATAAAATAACCTAAATTTGTATCAAACTATATACAAAAATACACAAAAATATTTTAAATTTGTATGAAAATAAATATACAAAATACACATAAAATTAGGTAAATTTGTATGGAAATACATATACAAAATACACATAAAATAATGTAAATTTGAATAAAAATACATAAACAAATACACTTAAAATAACGTAAATTTGTATAAAAAAATATATACAAAACACAAATAGAATAATGTAAAATCGTATCAAAATAAATACACAGAATATTAATAAAATAATGTAAATTTGTATGAAAATAAGGAGGCAAAATACCCATAAAATAACGCATGTAATAAATTTATAATTTATATAATTTATACATTTATAAAAATATATATACCAAAATACACATAAAAAAATTAGATTTGTATTAAAATAAATATATAAAAAACACATACAATAAGGTAAATTTGTATTGAAATAGATATGCAAAATACATATAAAGCAATGTAAATTTGTTTGAAAATATGTATACGAATACACATAAAATAACGTAGATTTCTATAAATATATATATATACAAAATACACATAAAATGAAGTAAATACGTATAAAAAAATGTATACAAAATACACATAAAATAATGTAAATTCGTATCAAAATAAATAAACAAAATACCAATAAAAGAATGTGTATTTGTATAAATATAAATATACAAAATACACATAAAATAACGTAAATTTATATAAAATTATATACAAAAATACACAGAAGTAATTATATTTGTATAAAAATATATACAAAATACACACAGAATAAGCTAAATTTGAATTGAAATATATATACAAAATACATGAAATAAAGTAAATTTGTATGAAAATAAAGATGCAAAATACCCAAAAAATAAAGCATATGTTTATAAAAATACAGATACAAAAATACACATCGAATAATTAAATTTGTATTAAAATTAATATACAAAATGCGTATATAATAAGGTAAATTTGTATTGAAAAAATATGCAACATACACGTTTACTCATACAAATTTATATTATTTTATTGGAATTTTGTTTATTTATTTTGATACGAATTCCATAATTATATGTGTATTTTGTACACATTTTTTTTATACGTATTTACATTATTTATAGTGTATTTTGTTTATATATTTTCATACAAAATTACGTTATTATTTGTGTATTTGTATAAATATATTGATACAAATTTACTTTATTTCATGTATTTTGTATATATATTTCAATTCAAATTTAGCTTATTCTGTGTGTATTTTGTATATATTTTTATACAAATATAATTACTTCTGTGTATTTTTGTATATAGTTTTATATAAATTTACGTTATTTTATGTGTATTTTGTATATTTATATTTATACAAATACACATTCTTTTATTGGTTTTTTGTATATTTATTTTGATACGAGTTTACATTATTTTATGTGTATTTTGTATACATTTTTTTATACGTTTTTACTTTGTTTTATGTGTATTTTGTATATATATTTTTATAGAAATCTACGTTATTTTATGTGTATTCGTATATATATTTTGAAACAAATTTACATTGTTTTATATGTATTTTGCATATCTATTTCAATACAAATTTACCTTATAGTATGTGTTTTTTATATATTTATTTTAATTCAAATTAAATTTTTTTATGTGTATTTTGGTATATATATTTTTATAAATAAAAAAAATTTTATGGGTATTTTGCCTCTTTATTTTCATACAAATTTACATTATTTAATTAATATTCTGTGTATTTATTTTGATACGATTTTACATTATTCTATTTGTGTTTTGTATATATTTTTTTATACAAATTTACGTTATTTTAAGTGTATTTGTTTATGTCTTTTCATTCAAATTTACATTATTTTACGTGTATTTTGTATATGTATTTCAATACAAATTTACCTAATTTTATGTGTATTTTGTATATTTATTTTCATACAAATTTAAAATATTTTTGTGTATTTTTGTATATAGTTTGATACAAATTTAGGTTATTTTTTGTGTATTTTGTATATCTATTTTCATACAAATACACACTCTTTTATTGATATTTTGTTTATTTATTTTGACGCGAATTTACAGTATTTAATGTGTATTTTGTATATATATTTTTATAAGTATTTACATCATTTCATGTGTATTTTGTATATATATTCCTATAGAAATCAACGTTATTTTATGTGTATTCGTATATATATTTTGAAACAAATTTACACTGTTTTATGTGTATTTTGCTTTTTTTTTTTCAATACAAACTTACCTTATTGTATGTGCATTTTGTATAATAATTTTAACACATATTTTATTATTCTATGTGCATTTTTGTATATGTATTTAAAAAAAAATGCTTAATTTTATGGGTATTTTGCATCTTTATTTTCATACAAATTTAAATTATTTTATTGATATTCTGTGTACTTATTTTGATACGATTTTACATTATTCTATGTATAACAAAAATAAATACAGAATACACAAAAATAGATATGCAGAATACATATAAACAATGTAAATTTGTTTCAAAATATATACGAATACACATGAAATAAGGTAGATTTCTATAAAAATATATATACAAAATACACATAAAATTAAGTAAATACGTATAAAAAATGTATACAAAATACACATAAAATAATGTAAATTAGTATCAAAATAAATAAACAAAATACCAATAAAAGAATATATATACAAAATACATATTAAATAATATAAATTTGTTTAAAACTATACAAAATACACATCAAATGATGTAAATTCGTATAAAAATATATATACAAAATACACATTAAATAATGTAAATTCGCGTCAAAATAAATAAACAAAATATAAATAAAAGAATGTGTGTTTGTATGAAAATAGATATACAAAATACACATAAAATAACCTAAATTTGTATCAAACTATATACAAAAATACACAAAAATATTTTAAATTTGTATGGAAATAAATATACAAAATATAGATAAAATTAGGTAAATTTGTATTGAAATACATACACAAAATACACATAAAATAATGTAAATTTGAATGAAAATACATAAACAAATACACTTAAAATAACGTAAATTTGTATTAAAAAAAATATGTACAAAACACAAATAGAATAATGTAAAATCGTATCAAAATAAATACACAGAATATTAATAAAATAATGTAAATTTATACAAATATATACATATACAAAATACACATAAAATAATGTAAATTTGAATGAAAATATATAAACATATTGACTTAAAATAACGTAAATTTGTATAAAATATATATACAAAAAAACATTAAATAATGTAAATATGTATTTGATTTAGTATTAAAATAAATAGATATACAAAATACACATAAAATAAGCTAAATTTGAATTGAAATATATATACAAAATACATAAAATAGTGTAAATTTGTATCAAAATACCTATACAAATACATATATAATAACGTAAATTTGTATAAAAATATATAAACAAAATACACATTAAATAATGTAAATACGTATAAAAAAAATGTAAAAAATACACAAATAATCATGTAATTCGTATCAAAATAAATAGACAAAATACCAATAAAATAATGTAAATTTCTGAGAAACATATACAAAATACACATAAACAACCCAAATATCAATAAAAATATATATAATATAATATATTTTTATACATATTTAAAATATTTAATGTATATTTTGTATATATATATTTCATCCAAATTTACGTGATTTTATATGTATTTGTTTATATATTTTCATACAAATTTACATTATTTTATGTGAGTTTTGTATATGTATTTCAATACAAATTTGCCTAACTTTATGTGTATTTTGCATATCTATTTTCAAACAAATTTAAATTATTTTTGTGTATTTTTGTATATATTTTATACAAATTTTAGTTATTTTATTTGTTTTTTGTATATATATTTTCCTACAAATATACATTCTTTTATTGGAATTTTGTGTATTTAATTTTTTACGAATTTACATTATTTTATGTGTATTTTGTATATATATTTTTGTACGTATTTAAACTATTTTAGGTGTATTTTATATATACATTTTCATAAAAATTTACGTTATTTCATTGTGTGTATTCGTATATATTTTGAAACAAATTTTATACAAATTCATGTTATTTTATGTGTATTTGTATATATATTTTCATACAAATTTATATTATTTTATGTGTATTCTTACATATATTTTATTACAAATTTACCTTATTTTATGTTTATTTTGTATATTTATTTCATTCAGTTTTAAATTATTTAATGTGTATATTTCTATTTGTATTTAGGTTATTTTATGTGTTTTCTATATATATTTTCATCCAAAATTACATTATTTTATTGTTATTTTCTTAATTTAACTCGATACGAATTTATATTTTATGTGTATTTTGTATATATATTTTTATAGAAATCTACGTTATTTTATCTGTATTCGTATATATATTTTGAAACAAATTTACATTGTTTTATGTGTATTTTGCATATCTATTTCAATACAAATTTACCTTATTGTATGTGCATTTTGTATATTTATTGTAATACAAATTTAAATATTTTATGTGTATTTTGGTATATATTTTCATAAAAAATGCGTTGTTTTATGGGTATTTTGCATCTTTATTTTCATACAAATTTACATTATTTTATTAATATTCTGTGTATTTATTTTGATACTATTTTTCATTATTCTATTTGTGTTTTGTATATATATTTTTTATACATATTTACATTATTTAATGTGTATTTTCTATATATATTTCATACAAATTTACGTTATTTTAAGTGTATTTGTTTATATATTTTCATTAAAATTTACATTATTTTATGTGTATTTTGTATATGTATTTCAATAGAAATTTAACTAGTTTTATGTGTATTTTGTATATATATTTTTATACAAATTTAAATTATTTTTGTGTATTTTTTGAATAGTTTTATACAAATTTACAATATTTTATGTGTATTTTGTATATCTATTTTCATACAAATACACATTCTTTTATTGATATTTTGTTTATATATTTTGATGCGAATATACATTATTTAATGTGTATTGTGTATATATATTTTTATACGTATTTACGTCATTTCATGTGTATTTTGTATATATATTTCTATAGAAATATACGTTATTTTATGTGTATTCGTATATATATTTTGAAACAAATATACATTGTTTTATGTGCATTTTGTATATTTTTTCAATACAAATTTACCTTATTGTACGTGCATTTTGTATATTAATTTTAATACAAATTTAATTATTCTATGTGTATTCTTGTATATGTATTTTAAAAAAATATGCTTTATTTTATGGGTATTTTGCATCTTTATTTTCATACAAAATTACATTATTTTATTGATATTCTGTGTATTTATTTTGATACGATTTTACATTATTCTATGTATATTTTGTATATCTATTTTATACAAATGTACGTTATTTTATGTGAATTTGTTTTCATTTCATACAAATTTACATTATTTTAAGTGTATTTTGTACATGTATTTAAATACAAATTTAACTAATTATATGTGTATTTTGTATATCTATTTACATACAAATTGAAATTTATTTTTTTGTTTTTTTGTACATATTTTTATTCAAATTTTCGTAATTTTATGTGTATTTTGCATATTTATTTTCCTACAAATATACGTTCTTTTCTCGGAATTTTGTTTATTTATTTTGATACGAATTTTCATTTTTTTAGGTGTATTTGATATATATATTTTTATACTTATTTACATAATTTTATATGTATTTTGAATATATATTTTCATAGAAATTTACTCTATATGTATATACAAAAAAACACAAAAATAATTTAAATTTGTATGAAAATAAATATACAAAATACACATAAAATTAGGTAAATTTGTATTTATATACATATACAAAATACACTTAAAATAATGTAAATTTGAATGAAATTATATAAACAAATACACTTAAAATAACGTTAATTTGTATAAAATATATAAAAAATACACATTAAATAATGAAAATATGTATAAAAAAATATATACAAAACACAAATAGTATAATATAAAATCGTATCAAAATATATACACAGAATATTAATAAAATAATGTACATTTGTATGAAAACTAAGGTGCAAAATACCTATAAAATAACGCATTTTTTATAAAATTATATATACCAAAATACACATAAAATATTTGAATTTGTATTAAAATAAATATACAAAATGCACATACAATAAGGTAAATTTGTATTGAAATAGATATTCAAAAAACATGTAAAACAATGTAAATTTGTTTCAAAATATATATACGAATACACATAAAATAACGTAGATTTCTATAAATATATATATATATATATATATATATATATATATATATATATATATATATATATATATATATATATATATATATATATATATATATATATATATATATATATATATATATATATATATATATATATATATATATATATATATATATATATATATATATATATATAAATAAGTAAATACGAATCAAAATGTATAAAATACACATAAAATAATGTAAATTCGTATAAATATAAATAAACAAAATACCAATAAGAGAATGTGTATATGTATAAATATAAATATACAAAATGCACATAAAATAACGTAAATTTGTATAAAATTTTATACAAAAATACACAGAAGTAATTAAATTTGTATGAAAATATATATACAAAATACACACAAAATAAGCTAAATTTGAATTGAAATATATATACAAAATACATAAAATAAAGTAAATTCGTTTCAAAATATTTTAAACAAATACACATATAATAAAGTAAATTTGTAAAAAAAATATATAAACAAAATACACATTAAGTATTTAACATTTATTTAATTTAATTACTTCTGTGTATTTTTGTATATAGTTTTATACAAATTTACGATATTTTATGTGTATTTCGTATATTTATATTTATACAAATACACATTCTTTTATTGGTATTTTGTTTATTTATTTTGATACGATTTTACATTATTTTGTGTGTATTATGTATTCATTTTTTTATACGTGTTTATATCATTTTATGTGTATTTTGTATATATTTTTATAGAAATCTACGTTATTTTATGAGTATTCGTATATATATTTTGAAACAAATTTACATTGTTTTATATGTATTTTGCATATCTATTTCAATACAAACTTACAAAAATGCACATAAAATAAAGTAAATTTGCATTAAAATATATATACAAAACACACATTAAATAATGTAAATGCGTACATAAAATAACCTAAATTTGTATAAAACTATATACAAAAATACATAAAAATAATTAAAATTTGTATATTTTGAATACAAAATACACATAAAATTAGGTAAATTTGTATTCAAAGACATATAAAAAATACACATGAAATAATGTAAATTTGAATAAAAATATATAAACAAATACACTTAAATAACGTAAATTTGTATAAAATATATATGCAAGATACACATTAAATAATGTAAATGTGTATTAAAAAAATATATACAAAAAAGAAATAGAATAATGTAAAATCGTATGAAAATAAATACAGAGAATATCAACAAAATAATGTAAATTTGTATGAAAAGAAAGATGCAAAATTCCCATAAAATAGCGCATTTTTTCTAAAAATATATATACCAAAATACACTTAAAATATTTAAATTTGTATTGAAATAAATATACAAAATGCATATACAGTAAGGTAAATTTGTATTGAAAGAGATATTCAAAAATACATATAAAACAATGTAAATTTGTTTCAGAATATATATACGAATACACATAAAATAACGTAGATTTCTATAGAAATATATATACAAAATACACATGAAATTATGTAAATACGTATAAAAATATATATACAAAATGCATATTAAGTAATGTAAATTCGTGTCAAAATAAATAAACAAAACATCATGAAAAGAATGTGTATTTGTATGAAAATAAATAATAGATAATAAATTTGTATGAAATATATATGCAAGATACACATTAAATAATGTAAATATGTATAAAAAAAAATATATACAAAAAACAAATAGAATAATGTAAATTCGTATCAAAATAAATACACCGAATATTAATAAAATAATGTAAATTTGAATGAAAATAAAGATGCAAAATTCCCATCAAATAGCGCATTTCTTATGAAAATATATACCAAAATACACATAAAATATTAAAATTTGTATTGAAATAAATATACAAAATGCACATACAATAAGGTAAACTTCTATTGAAAGAGATATGCAAAAATACATATAAAACAATGTAAATTTGTTTCAAAATATATATACGAATACATATAAAATTACGTAGATTTCTATAAAAATATATATAGAAAATACACAAAATTAAGTAAATACGTATAAAAAAATGTAAACAAAATACACATACAATAATGTAAACTCGAATCAAAATAAATAAACATAATACCAATAAAAGAATGTGTATTTGTATAAATATAAATGTACAAAATACACATACAAAATAAACATTAAATAAGGTAAATTTGTAATGAAATATATGTAAGAATACACATAAAATAATGTAAATTTATATGAAAATATATATACAAATACACATAAAATACCATGAATTTGTATAAAATTATATATTCAAAATAAATGTTAAATACTGTAAATGCGTATAAAAATATATATACAAAGTACATATAAAATAATACAAATTTAATTATTCTATGTGTATTTTTGTATA
This sequence comes from Eriocheir sinensis, assembly GCF_024679095.1. Classification (NCBI taxonomy): domain Eukaryota; kingdom Metazoa; phylum Arthropoda; class Malacostraca; order Decapoda; family Varunidae; genus Eriocheir; species Eriocheir sinensis. The sequence goes on from NW_026111706.1 coordinate 52,285, forward strand.
TGTATTTTCATAAAAAAATGCTTTATTTTATGAGTATTTTGCATCTTTATTTTCATACAAATTTACATTATTTTATTGATATTCTGTGTATTTATTTTGATACGATTTTGCATTATTCTATGTATATTTTGTATATATATTTCATACAAATGAACGTTATTCTATGTGAATTTGCTTTCATTTCATACAAATTTACATTATTTCATGTGTATTTTGTACATGTATTTAAATGCAAATTTAACTAATTATATGTGTATTATGTATATCTATTTTCATACAAATCGAAATTAATTTTGTGTATTTTAGTATATATTTTTATTCAAATTTTCGTAATTTTATGTGTATTTTGTATATTTATTTTCCTACAAATATACGTTCTTTTATCGGAATTTTGTTTATTTATTTTGATACGAATTTTCATTATTTTAGGTGTATGTGATATGTATATTTTTATACTTATTTACAAAATTTATATGTATTTTGAATATATATTTTCATAGAAATTTACTCTATTTTATGTGTATTCGTATATATATTTTGATACAAATTTACATTATTTATGTGTATTTCGCATATCTATTTCAATACAAATTTTCTTTATTGTATGTGCCTTTTGTATATTTATTTTGATACAAATTTAATTATTTTATGTGTATTTTTGTATATATATTTTTAAACAAATATGCGTTATTATATGGGTATTTTGCATCTTTATTTTCATACAAATTTACATTATTTTATTGATAGTCTGTTTATTTATTTTGATACGATTTTACGTTATTCTGTGTATTTTGTATATATATTTTTAGACATATATACATTATTTAATGTATATTTTGTACATATATTTTATGGAAATCTACGTTATCTTATGTGTATTTGTTTATATATTTTCATACAAATTTACATTATTTTATGTGTATTTTCTATATGTATTTCAATAAAAATTTGCCTAATTTCATGTGTATTTTGCATATCTATTTTCAAACAAATTTAAATTTTTTTGTGTATTTTTGTATATATTTTTATACAAATTTTGTTATTTTATTTGTATTTTGTATATATATTTTCCTACAAATATACATTCTTTTAGAGGAAATTTTGTTTATTTATTTTGATACGAATTTACATTATTTTATGTGTATTTTGTATATATATTTTTCTATGTATTTACATTATTTTATGTGTATTTTGTATATATATTTTCATAAAAATTTACGTAATTTTATTGTGTGTATTCGTATATATTTTGATAAAAAATTTCATTATTTTATGTGTTTTTTGCATATCTATTTCAATAAAAATCTTCCTTATTGTATGTGTATTTTGTATATTTATTTTAATACAAATTCAATTATTTTATGTGTATTTTTGTATATATTTGTTTTAAATATGAGTTATTTTATGGGTATTTTGCATCTTTAATTTTATAAATTTTTACATTACGTACATATCTTTTATACGTATTTACATTATTTAATGTGTATTTTGTTTATATATTTTAATACAAATTTACGTTATTATATGTGTATTTGAATATGTATTTTTATACAAATTTACATTATTTTATGTATTTTCTATATTTATTTCAATTCAAATTTTGCTTATTTTATGTGTCTTTTGTATATCTATTTTCATACAAGTTTAATTATTTTCGTTTATTTTTGTATATAGTTTTATACAATTTTACGTTATTTTATGTGTATTTAGTATATTTATATTTATACAAGTAAACATTCTTTTATTGGCATTTAGGTTATTTATTTTGATACGAATTTACATTATTTTATGTGTATTTTGTATACATTTTCTTATACGTATTTACTTCATTTTATGTGTATTTTGTATATATATTTTTATAGAAATCTACGTTATTTTATGTGTATTCGTATATGTATTTTGAAACAAATTTGCATTGTTTTATGTGTATTTTGCATATCTATTTCAATACAAATTTACCTTATTGTATGTGCATTTTGTATATTTATTGTAATACAAATTTAAATATTTTATGTGTATTTTGGTATATATATTTTCATAAAAAATGCGTTGTTTTATGGGTATTTTGCATCTGTATTCTCATACAAATTTACATTATTTTATTAATATTCTGTGTATTTATTTTGATACTATTTTACATTATTCTATTTGTGTTTTGTATATTTTTTTTTATACATATTTACATTATTTAATGTGTATTTTCTATATATATTTCATACAAATTTACCTTATTTTAAGTGTATTTGTTTATATATTTTCATTTTCAACACCGGAGAGTAGTTCAGCATGCTCTCTAAAGACAGATCCTCTCTTTATCCACACCACACTACATTCACACAGCATATACACCTTTTCCCAAAATTAAAATTTCAAAATGGCGCACATACACCAAGCCTCGGAGTCCCCGCCTGGGGGGGGGACCACAAATTCCCCCAGGGAGGACTCCCCTTCTGGCTGCCGACCCGAAAGGTGTCTTGATAACTCCTCGAACCTCTTTTTTCTCAATTTCTGCAACATTCGCGGTCTTCGCTCTAATTTTCATTCTGTGGAACATCATCTCTCCTCCTCTAAACCTCACCTTCTCTTCCTTACCGAAACACAGGTTTCTGAGGCTACTGACAGCAATCTCTACTCTGCTCCCTCCTACTATCTCTATCCTAAATTTCAATCCAAAGCTGGATGTTGCGCCTACGTGCGCAACGACATCACTTGCTCTCGTGCCCACGACCTTGACTCTTCTGAATTTTCCACCATCTGGTTAAGACTTTACTGTCATTCTATTACTAAATACATCTGTGCTGTTTATCTCTCACCTAACTCTACCAACTATGTAAAATTCTTTAACTATTTGAATTCTAAAGTGGAGCACATCTTGACCCACTGAAATCTCCATCCTAGGAGATTTCAATGTTCACCACCAACTTTGGCTTTCATCCTCTTTCACTGACCATACTGGTGAACAAGCCTACAACTTTGCTATCCTCAACGACCTAGAGCAGTTGGTCCAGCACCCTACACGTATTCCCGACCGTCTTGGAGATCGGCCCAACATTCTAGACCTCTTCCTTACCTCAAACCCTTCTGCTTATTCTGTCAAACTGTTTTCTCCGTTGGGCTCCTCCGATCACAATCTTATTTCTGCATCCTGTCCTATCGCTCCTGTACACCCTCTGGACCCACCGAAGAGGCGATGCTTCTGGCATTTTGCTTCAGCTCGGTGGGACGACCTGAGGATGTACTTTTCCGATTTCCCGTGGAATGATTATTGCTTCCAGGATAGAGACCCCTCTGTGTGTGCTCAGCGCATCACAGAGGTGATTGTCTCTGGAATGGAGGCATACATTCCTCGTTCTTTCTCTACTCCTCACGCTAAAAAGCCTTGGTTTAATCACGCTTGTTCTCGTGCTGTCAATGATAGAGAGGTAGCTCACAAAAGGTACCAGAGCCTTCAAACTAATGCTAATTATGATCTTTACATTTCTGCCCGAAATCGTGCCAAATCTATTCTTTCATTAATAGAAAATGTCAAAACCTTGCTTTATCTAACTCTTCCCGTGACGTCTGGTATCTAGCCAAAAACATCTCCTCCAACTTCACTTCTTCATCTTTCCCTCCACTCCTCAGTCCTGACGGCAACACTGCCGTCTCATCTATCTCTAAGGCTGAACTCTTCTCTCAAACTTTTTCTAAAAACTCCACTCTGGACGATTCTGGGCATATTCCTCCTACTCATCCCCTCTCTGACTCCTTTATGCCTGTTATAAAGATTCTTCAAAATGATGTTTTCTATGCCCTCTCTGGCCTCAATCCTCAGAAGGCTTATGGACCTGATGGAGTGCCTCCTATTGTCCTTAAAAACTGTGCCTCCGTGCTGTCACCCTGCCTGGTCAAACTCTTTCGCCTCTGCCTGTCAACATCTACCTTTCCTTCTTGCTGGAAGTATGCCTTCATACAGCCTGTACCTAAGAAGGGTGACCGCTCCATTCCCTCAAACTACCGTCCTATTGCTTTACTTTCTTGTCTATCTAAAGCTTTTGAATCAATCCTTAACCGGAAGATTCAAAAGCACCTTTCCACTTCTGACCTTCTATCTGATCGCCAGTATGGGTTCCGCAAGGGGCGTTCTACTGGTGATCTCCTAGCCTTTCTTAACTGACTCTTGGTCATCCTCTCTTAGCCGTTTCGGTGAAACTTTTGCTATTGCGCTGGACATATCAAAAGCTTTTGATAGGGTCTGGCACAAATCTTTGCTTTCTAAACTACCCTCCTACGGTTTCTATCCTTCTCTCTGTACCTTTATCTCCAGTTTCCTTTCTGACCGTTCTATTTCTGCCGTGGTAGACGGTCACTGTTCTTCCCCTAAATCTATTAACAGTGGTGTCCCACAGGGTTCTGTCCTATCTCCACTCTTTTCTGTTGTTCATTGATGATCTTCTTTCCAAAACGAACTGTCCTATCCATTCCTACGCCGATGATTCCTCTGCATTACTCAACTTCTTTTAGAAGACCCACCCTTCAGGAACTTAACGACTCAAGGCTGGAGGCTGCAGAACGCTTAGCCTCAGCCCTTACTATTATTTCCGATTGGGGCAAGAAGAACCTGGTGTCCTTCAACGCCTCAAAAACACAGTTTCTCCACCTATCCACTCGACACAATCTTCCAAACAACTATCCCCTATTCTTTGACAACACCCAGCTTTCACCTTCCTCAACACTAAACATCCTCGGTCTATCCTTAACTCAAAATCTCAACTGGAAACTTCATATCTCATCTCTTACTAAATCAGCATCCTCGAGGCTGGGCGTTCTCCGCCAGTTCTTCTCCCCTGCACAGTTGCTGTCCATATACAGGGGCCTTGTCCGCCCTCGTATGGAGTATGCATCTCATGTGTGGGGGGGCTCCACTCACACAGCTCTTCTGGACAGAGTGGAGGCTAAGGCTCTTCGTCTCATCAGCTCTCCTCCTCATACTGATAGTCTTCTACCTCTTAAATTCCGCCGCAATGTTGCCTCTCTTTCTATCTTCTATCGATATTTCCACGCTGACTGCTCTTCTGAACTTGCTAACTGCATGCCTCCCCCCCTCCCGCGGCCCCGTTGCACTCGACTTTCTACTCATGCTCATCCCTATACTGTCCAAACCCCTTATGCAAGAGTTAAAGAGCATCTTCACTCTTTCATCCCTCACGCTGGTAAACTCTGGAACAATCTTCCTTCATCTGTATTTCCTCCTGCCTACGACTTGAACTCTTTCAAGAGGAGGGTATCAGGACACCTCTCCTCCCGAAACTGACCTATCTTTCGGCCACCTCTTTGGATTCTTTTTAGGAGCAGCGAGTAGCGGGCTTTTTTTTTATTAATGTTTACTTTTTTTGTGCCCTTGAGCTGTCTCCTTTGCTGTAAAAAAAAAAAAATTCAAATTTACATTATTTTATGTGTATTTTGTATATGTATTTCAATAGAAATTTAACTAGTTTTATGTGTATTTTGTATATATATTTTTATACAAATTTTAGTTATTTTTGTGTATTTTTTTAATAGAGTTTTATACAAATTTACAATATTTAATGTGTATTTTGTATATCTATTTTCATACAAATACACATTCTTTTATTGATATTTTGTTTATTTATTTTGATGCGAATTTACATTATTTAATGTGTATTGTGTATTTTAAATGACGTATTTACGTCATTTCATGTGTATTTTGTATATATATTTCTATAGAAATATACGTTATTTTATGTGTATTCGTATACATATTTTGAAACAAATATACATTGTTTTATGTGCATTTTGTATATTTTTTCAATACAAATTTACCTTATTGTACGTGCATTTTGTATATTAATTTTAATACAAATTTAATTATTCTATGTGTATTCTTGTATATGTATTTAAAAAAAATGCTTTATTTTATGGGTATTTTGCATCTTTATTTTCATACAAAATTACATTATTTTATTGATATTCTGTGTATTTATTTTGATACGATTTTACATTATTCTATGTATATTTTGTATATCTATTTTATACAAATGTACGTTATTTTATGTGAATTTGTTTTCATTTCATACAAATTTACATTATTTTATGTGTATTTTGTACATGTATTTAAATACAAATTTAACTAATTATATGCGTATTTTGTATATCTATTTTCATACAAATTGAAATTTATTTTTTTGTTTTTTTATATAAATTGTTATTCAAATTTTCGTAATTTTATGTGTATTTTGCATATTTATTTTCCTACAAATATACGTTCTTTTATCGGAATTTTGTTTATTTATTTTGATACGAATTTTCATTTTTTTAGGTGTATTTGATATATATATTTTTATACTTATTTACATAATTTTATATGTATTTTGAAAATATATTTTCATAGAAATTTACTCTATATGTATATACGTATCAAAATATATATACAAAATACACATTAAATAATGTTAATTCGTGTCAAAATAAATAAACAAAATATCATGAAAAGAATGTGTATTTGTATGAAAATAGATATACAAAATACACATAAAATAACCTAAATTTGTATAAAACTATACACAAAAAAACACAAAAATAATTAAAATTTGTATGAAAATAAATATACAAAATACACATAACATTAGGTAAATTTGTATTGAAATACATATACTAAATACACTTAAAATAATGTAAATTTGAATGAAATTATATAAACAAATACACTTAAAATAACGTTAATTTGTATAAAATATATATAAAAAATACACATTAAATAATGAAAATATGTATAAAAAAATATATACAAAACACAAATATTATAATATAAAATCGTATAAAAAAATATACACAGAATATTAATAAAATAATGTACATTTGTATGAAAACTAAAATGCAAAATACCTATAAAATAACGCATTTTTTATAAAATTATATATACCAAAATACACATAAAATATTTGAATTTGTATTAAAATAAATATACAAAATGCACATACAATAAGGTAAATTTGTATTGAAATAGATATGCAAAAAACATATAAAACAATGTAAATTTGTTTCAAAATATATATACGAATACACCTAAAATAACGTAGATTTCTATAAATATATATATACAAAATACAAATAAAATTAAGTAAATACGAGTCAAAAATGTATACAAAATACACATAAAATAATGTAAATTCGTATAAATATAAATAAACAAAATACCAATAAGAGAATGTGTATTTGTATAAATATAAATATACAATATGCACATAAAATAACGTAAATTTGTATAAAACTATATACAAAAATACACAGAAGTAATTAAATTTGTATGAAAATAGATATACAAAATACACACAAAATAAGCTAAATTTGAATTGCAATATATATACAAAATACATAAAATAAATAAGATTCGTTTCAAAATATTTTTAACAAATACACATGTGTATTTTGTATATCTATTTTGTATGTATATTTTCATAGAAATTTACTCTATTTTATGAGTATTCGTATATATATTTTGATACAAATTTACATGATTAATGGGTATTTTGCATCTCTATGTCAATACAAATTTACTTTTTTACGTGCATTTTGTATATTTATTTTAATACAAATTTAATTATTTTATATGTCTTTTGTATATATTTTTATGCAAATATGCGTTATTATATAGATATTTTGCATCTTTATTTTAATACAAATTTACACTATTTTATTGATATTCTCTTTATTTATTTTGATACGATTTAACATTATTCTATGTGTTTTTTTTATATATTTTTTTATATATATATTTACATTATTTAATGTTCATTTTGTATATATATTTTATCCAAATTTACATTATTTTATGTGTATTTGTTTATATATTTTCATACATATTTACATTATTTTATGTGTTTTTTGTATATATATTTTTCTACGTATTTAAATTATTTTATGTGTATTTTGTATATACATTTTCATAAAAAAATTACGTTATTTTATTGTGTGTATAAGTATATATTTTGATACAAATTTTATACAAATTCATATTATTTAATGTGTATTCGTGTCAAAATAAATTAACAAAATATCATAAAAAGAATGTGTATTTGTATAAAAATAGATAATAGATAATAAATTTGTATAAAATATATATGCAAGATACACATTAAATAATGTAAATATGTATAAAAAAGTATATACAAAAAACAAATAGAATAATGTAAAATCGTATCAAAATAAATACTCCGAATATTAATAAAATAATGTAAATTTGTATGAAAATAAAGATGCAAAATTCCCATAAAATAGCGCATTTCTTATAAAAATATATATACCAAAATACACATAAAATATTTAAATTTGTATTGAAATAAATATACAAAATGCACATACAATAAGGTAAATTTGTATTGAAAGGATATGCAAAATACATATAAAACAATGTAAATTTGTTTAAAATATATATACGAATACAAATAAAAAAACGTAGATTTCTATAAAAATATATATACAAAATACACATAAAATTAAGTAAATACGTATAAAAAAATGTATACAAAATACACATCAAATAATGTAAATTCGATTTAAAATAAATAAACAAAATACCAATAAAAGAATGTGTATTTGGATAAATATAAATATACAAAATACATATACAAAATAAACATAAAATAAGGTAGATTTGTAATAAAATATATGTACAAAATACATATAAAATAATGTAAATTTATATGAAAATATATATACAAATACACATAAAATACCATGAATTTGTATAAAAATATATATTCAAAATAAATATTAAATAATGTAAAAGCGTATAAAAATATATATACAAAGTACATATAAAATAATGTAAATTCGTATCAATATAAATCAACAAAACACCAATAAAATAATATATATTTGAATGAAAATAAATTTACAAAATATACATAACATAACTAAAATTTGTATTAAAATATATACAAAAAATAAATAGAAATAATTTGATTTTGTATGAAAATAGATATACAAAATACACATAAAACTAGGTAAATTTCTTTTGAAATGTATATACAAAATACCCATAAAATATTGTAAATTTGTGTCAAAATATATAAACAAATACACATAAAATAACGTTAATTTGTATGAAAAATATATACAAAATACACATAGAATAATGTCAATTCGTATCAAAATGAATGAGCAGAATATCAATAAAATAATGTAAATTTGTATGAAAATAAAGATGCAAAATACCCAAAAAATAAAGCATATGTTTATAAAAATACAGATACAAAAATACACATCGAATAATTAAATTTGTATTAAAATTAATATACAAAATGCGTATATAATAAGGTAAATTTGTATTGAAAAAATATGCAACATACACGTTTACTCATACAAATTTATATTATTTTATTGGAATTTTGTTTATTTATTTTGATACGAATTACATGATTATGTGTATTTTGTACACATTTTTATACGTATTTACATTATTTATAGTGTATTTTGTTTATATATTTTCATACAAATTTACGTTATTATTTGTGTATTTGTATAAATATATTGATACAAATTTACTTTATTTCATGTATTTTGTATATATATTTCAATTCAAATTTAGCTTATTCTGTGTGTATTTTGTATATATTTTTATACAAATATAATTACTTCTGTGTATTTTTGTATATAGTTTTATATAAATTTACGCTATTTTATGTGTATTTTGTATATTTATATTTATACAAATACACATTCTTTTATTGGTATTTTGTTTATTTATTTTGATACGAATTTACATTATTTTATGTGTATTTTGTATACATTTTTTTATACGTATTTACTTCATTTTATGTGTATTTGTATATATATTTATAGAAATCTACGTTATTTTATGTGTATTCGTATACATATTTTCAAACAAATTTACATTGCTTTATATGTATTTTGCATATCTATTTCAATACAAATTTACCTTATTGTATGTGTTTTTTATATATTTATTTTAATACAAATCTAATTTTTTTATGTGTATTTTGGTATATATATTTTTATAAATGTATAAATTATATAAATTATAAATTTATAAAATTCGTTATTTTATTGGTATTTTGCCTTATTTTCATACAAATTTACATTATTTTATTAATATTCTGTGTATTTATTTTGATACGATTTTACATTATTCTATTTGTGTTTTGTATATATTTTTTTATACAAATTTACGTTATTTTAAGTGTATTTGTTTATGTATTTTCATTCAAATTTACATTATTTTATGTGTATTTTGTATATGTATTTCCATACAAATTTACATAATTTTATGTATTTTGTATATTTATTTTCATACAAATTTAAAATATTTTGTGTATTTTGTATATAGTATGATTCAAATTTAGGTTATTTTATGTGTATTTTGAATATCTATTAAATATATATACAAAATACATATGAAATTATGTAAATACGTATAAAATATATATACAAAATACATATCAAATAATGTAAATTCGTGTCAAAATAAATAAACAAAATATCATGAAAAGAATGTGTATTTGTATGAAAATAGATAATAGATAATAAATTTGTATAAAATATATATGCAAGATACACATTAAATAATGTAAATATGTATAAAAAAGTATATACAAAAAACAAATAGAATAATGTAAAATCGTATCAAAATAAATACACCGAATATCAATAAAATAATGTAAATTTGTATGAAAATAAAGATGCAAAATTCCCATAAAATAGCGCATTTCTTATAAAAATATATATACCAAAATACACATAAAATTTTTTAATTTGTATTGAAATAAATATACAAAATGCACATACAATAAGGTAAATTTGTATTGAAAGAGATATGCAAAAATACATATAAAACAAAGTAAATTTGTTTCAAAATATATATACGAATACAAATAAAAAAAACGTAGATTTCTATAAAAAAAATGTATTCAAAATACACATAAAATAATGTAACTTCGAATTAAAATAAATAAAAAAAATACCAATAAAAGAATGTGTATTTTGATAAATATAAATATACAAAATACACATACAAAATAAACATAAAATAAGGTAGATTTGTAATAAAATATATGTACAAAATACACATACAATAATGTAAATTTATATGAAAATATATATACAAATACACATAAAATACCATGAATTTGTAAAAAAATATATATTCAAAATAAATATTAAATAATGTAAGAGCGTATAAAAATATATATACAAAGTACATATAAAATGAAAATTAAGATGCAAAATGCCTATAAAATAACGCATTTTTTTAAAAACTATTCATACCAAAATACACATAAAATATTTGAACTTGTATTAAAATAAATATACAAAATGCACATATAATAAGGTAAATTTGTATTGAAATAGATATGCAAAATACATATAAAATAATGTAAATTTGTTTCAAAATACATATACGAATACACATAAAACAACGTAGATTTCTATAAAAATACATATACAAAATACTCATAAAATTAAGTAAATACGTAAAAAAAATGTATACAAAATACACATAAAATAATGTAAATTCGTATAAATGTAAATAAACAATATACCAATAAAAGAATGTGTATTTGTATAAATATAAATATACAAAATGCACATAAAATAACGTAAATTTATATAAAACTATATACATAAAATAACTCAAATTTCTATAAAAATATATGTACAAAAATGAACATTAGATAAATTTGCATAAAAATAGATATACAAAACACACATTAGATAATGTAAATGAGTGTAAAAATATGTATACAAAATACCTATGAAATAATCTAAATGCGTATCGAATTAAATTAAGAAATACCAATAAAATAATGTAATTTTGGATGAAAATATATATACAAAATACACATAAAATAACCTAAATACAAATACAAATATACACATAAAATAATTTAAAATTGAATGAAATAAATATACAAAAACATAAAATAAGGTAAATTTGTATTGAAATATATGAAAAAATACACATAAAATAATATAAATTTGTATGAAAATATATATACAAATACACATTAAATAACATGAATTTGTATAAAATTTGTATCAAAATATATACTTATACACACAATAAAATAACGTAATTTTTTTATGAAAATGTATATACAAAATACACATCAAATAATTTAAATACATAGAAAAATATATATACAAAATTTGGATAAAATATATATACAAAATGAACATATATATATACAAAATGAACATTAAATAATGTAAATATATATATATATATATATATATATATATATATATATCTATATATATATATATATATATCTATATATATATATATATATATATATATATATATATATATATATATATATATATATATATATATATATATATATATATATATATATATATATATATATATATACAAAATGAAAATTAAATAATGTAAATATGAACATTAGATAAATTTGCATAAAAATAGATATACAAAACACACATTAGATAATGTAAATGAGTATAAAAATATGTACACAAAATACCTATTAAATAATCTAAGTTCGTATCGAATTAAATTAAGAAATACCAATAAAATAATGTAATTTTGGATGAAAATATACATACAAAATACATATAAAATAACCTAAATACAAATACAAATATACACATAAAATAATTTAAAATTGAATGAAATAAATATACAAAATAAACATAAAATAAGGAAAATATAAATTTGTATGAAAATATATATACAAATACACATTAAATAACATGAATTTGTATATAATTTGTATCAAAATATATACTTATACACACAATAAAATAACGTAATTTTTTTATGAAAATGTATATACAAAATACACATAAAATAATTTAAATACGTAGAAAAATATATATACAAAAAACACATAAAATAATGTAAATATGTATGAAAATATATAAACAAATACACATAAAATAATGTAAATTTGGATAAAATATATATACAAAAAGAACATATATATATATATATATATATATATATATATATATATATATATATATATATATATATATATATATATATATATATATATATATATATATATATATATATATATATATATATATATATATATATATATATATATATATATATATATATATATATATATATATATATATATATATATATATATATATATATACACAAAAAGAAGATTAATTAATTTAAATATATATATAAAAAAATATATACAAAAAACATATAGAATAATGTTAAATCGTATCAAAATAAATAAAGAGAATATCAATTAAATAATGTAAATTTGGATGAAAATATATATACAAAATACACATAAAATAACCTAAATACAAATACAAATATACACATCAAATAATTTAAAATTGAATGAAATAAATATACCCATAAAATAAAGCATATTTTTATTAAAATACATATACAAAAATACACATAGATTAATCAAATTTGTATTAAAATTAATATACAAAATGCACATTCAATAAGGTAAATTTGTATTGAAAAAATTTGCAAAATACACATAAAACAATGTAAATTTGTTTCAAAATATATATACGAATACACATAAAATAACGCAGATTTCTATAGAAATATATATACAAAATACACTTGAAATAATGAAAATACGTATAAAAATATATATACAAAATACACATTAAATAATGTTAACTCGTGTCAAAATAAATAAACAAAATATCATGAAAAGAATATGTATTTGTATGAAAATAGATATTCAAAATACACATAAAATAACCTAAATTTGTATAAAACTATATACAAAAATACACAAAAATAATTTAAACTTGTATGAAAATAAATATACAAAAAACATATAAATATAGGTAAATTTGTATTGAAATACATATACAAAATACACTGAAAATAATGTAAATTTGAATGAAAATATATAAACATATAGACTTAAAATTACATAAATTTGTATCAAATATATATACAAAAAAAACATTAAATAATGTAAATATGTATAAAAAAAGTATATACAAAACACAAATAAAATAATGTAAAATCGTATAAAAATAAATACAGAAAATATTAATAAAATAATGTAAATTTGTATGAAAATAAAGATGCAAAATACCCATAAAATAACGCATTTTTTATAAAAATATATATATACGAAAAAACATAAAATATTTGATTTTGTATTAAAATAAATAGATATACAAAATACACATAAAATAAGCTAAATTTGAATTGAAATATATATACAAAATACATAAAATAATGTAAATTTGTATCAAAATACCTATACAAATACTCATATCATAACGTAAATTTGTATAAAAATATATAAACAAAATACACATTAAATAATGTAAATACGTATAAAAAAAAATGTAAAAAATACACAAATAATCATGTAATTCGTATCAAAATAAATAAACAAAATACCAATAAAATAATGTAAATTTCTATGAGAAAACATATACAAAATACACATAAATAACGCAAATATCAATAAAAATATATATAATATAATATATTTTTATACATATTTAAAATATTTAATGTATATTTTGTATATATATATATATATATATATATATATATATATATATATATATATATATATATATATATATATATATATATATATATATATATATATATATATATATATATATATATATATATATATATATATATATATATATATATATTTATTTCAAATTATATTATATATATTTTTTATGTGAAGTTTGTATATGTATTTCAAAACAAATTTGCCTTACTATATGTGTATTTTGCATATCTATTTTCAAACAAATTTAAATTATTTTGTGTATTTTGTATATATTTTATACAAATTTTAGTTATTTTATTTGTTTTTGTATATATATTTTCCTACAAATATACATTCTTTTATTGGAATTTTGTGTATTTAATTTTTACAATTTACATTATTTTATGTGTATTTTGTATATATATTTTTCTACGTATTTAAACTATTTTATGTGTATTTTATATATACATTTTCATAAAAATTTACGTTATTTTATTGTGTGTATTCGTATATATTTTGAAACGAATTTATACAAATTCATGTTATTTTATGTGTATTTGTATATATTTTCATACAAATTTATATTATTTTATGTATTCTTATATATTTTATTACAAATTTACCTTATTTTATGTTTATTTTGTATATTTATTTCATTCAATTTTAAATTATTTAATGTGTATATTTGTATTTGTATTTAGGTTATTTTTATGTGTTTTCTATATATTTTCATCCAAAATTACATTATTTTATTGTTATTTTCTTAATTTATCTCGATACGAATTTAGATTATTTCATAGGTATTTTGTATACATATTTTTATACTCATTTACATTATCTAATGTGTGTTTTGTATATATTTTTTTATGCAAACTAATTTTATGTGCATTTTTGTACATATATTTTTATAGAAACTTAAAACGTTATTTTATGTGTATTTTGTATATGTTTTCTCATACAAATTTACATTATTTAATTAGTTTTTTGTTTGTTTATTTTGATACGAATGACTTGATTATTTGAGTATTTTGTAAATATTTTTTTATACGTATTTACATTACTTAATGTGTATTTTGTTTTTTTTAACAAATTTACGTTATTATATGTGTATTTGTTAAAAATATTTTGAAACGAATTTACTTTATTTTATGTATTTTGTATATATATTTCAATTCAAATTTAGCTTATTTTGTGTGTATTTTGTATATCTATTTTCATACAAATTTAATTACTTCTGTGTATTTTTGTATATAGTTTTATACAAATTTACGTTATTTTATGTGCATTTTGTATATTTATATTTATACAAATGCATATTCTCTTATTGGTATTTTGTTTATTTATATTTTACGAATTTACATTATTTTATGTGTATTTTGTATACATTTTTGATTCGTATATAAATTTGTATAAAAATATATATACAAAATACACATAAAACTAGTTAAATTTCTATTGAAATACATATACAAAATACACATAAAATAATGTAAATTTGAATGAAAATATATAAACAAATACACTTAAAATAACGTAAATTTGTATGAAATATATATAGAAAATACACATTAAATAATGTAAATATGTATAAAAAAATATATACAAAACACAAATAGAATAATGTAAAATAGTATCAAAATAAATACACAGAATATTAATAAAATAATGTAAATTTGTATGAAAATAAAGATGCAAAATACCCATAAAACAACGCATTTTTTATAAAAATATTAATACCAAAATACACATAAAATATTTAAATTTGTATTACAATAAATATACAAAATGCACATACAATAAGGTAAATTTGTATTGAAATAGATATGCAAAATACACATAAAACAATGTAAATTTGTTTCAAAATATATATACGAATACACATAAAATAACGTAGATTTCTATAAAAATATATATACAAAATACACATAAAATGAAGTAAATACGTATAAGAAAATGTATAATAAATACACATAAAATAATGTAAATTCGTATCAAAATAAATAAACTAAATGCCAATAGAAGAATGTTTACTTGTATAAATATAAATATACAAATTACACATCAAATAACGTAAAATTGTATAAAACTATATACAAAAATAAGCAAAAATAATTAAATTTGTATGAAAATAGATATACTAAAGACACATAAAATAAGGTAAATTTGAATTGAAATAAATATAGAAAATACATAAAATAATGTAAATTTGTATCAAAATATATATTCAAATACACATATAATAACGTAAATTTGTATAAAAATATATAAACAAAATACATATTAAATAATGTAAATACGTATAAAAGATATATACGTAATGTAAAAATTTATAAAATTAAAGATGCAAAATACCCATAAAATAACTCATATTTAAAAAAAAATATATACAAAAATACACATTAAATAATTGAATTTGTGTTAAAATAAATATACAAAATACACATACAATAAGGTAGATTTTTATTGAAATAGATATGCAAAAAACACATAAAATAATGAAATTTTTTATCAAAATATATACGAATACACACAATAAAATTACGTAAATTTTTTGAAAATATATATACAAAATACACATAAAATAATGTAAATACATAGAAAAATATATACAAAATACACATAAAATAATGTAAATTCGTATCAAAATAAATAAACAAAATTTCCTCTAAAAGAATGTATATTTGTAGGAAAATATATATACAAAATACAAATAAAATAACAAAAATTTGTATAAAAATATATACAAAAATACACAAAAATAATTTAAATTTGTTTGAAAATAGATATGCAAAATACACATGAAATTAGGCAAATTTTTATTGAAATACATATACAAAATACACATAAAATAATGTAAATTTGTATGAAACTATATAAACAAATACACATAAGATAACGTAAATTTCCATAAAATATATGTACAAAATATACATTAAATAATGTAAATATGTCTAAAAATATATATACAAAATACACAGAATAACGTAAAATCGTATCAAAATAAATAAACTGACTATCAATAAAATAATGTAAATTTGTATGAA
This sequence comes from Eriocheir sinensis, assembly GCF_024679095.1. Classification (NCBI taxonomy): domain Eukaryota; kingdom Metazoa; phylum Arthropoda; class Malacostraca; order Decapoda; family Varunidae; genus Eriocheir; species Eriocheir sinensis. The sequence goes on from NW_026111706.1 coordinate 69,842, forward strand.
AATAAAGATGCAAAATACCCATATAATAACGCATATTTGTTTAAAAATATATATACAAAAATACACATAAAATAATTAAATTTGTATCAAAATAAATATACAAAAGGCACATACAATAAAGAAAATTTGTATTGAAATAGATATGCGAAATACACATAAATAATATAAATTTGTATCAAAATATATATACGAATACACATAAAATAGAGTAAATTTCTATGAAAATATATATTCAAAATACATATAAAATTATGTAAATAAGTATAAAAATATATATATCACATACACCTATAATAATGAAAATTCGTATCATAATAAATAAACAAAATTCCGATAAAATAACGTATATTTGTAAGAAAATAAATATACAAAATACACATAAAATTACGAAAATTTGAATAAAAATATATACTAAAATACACAAAATTAATCTCGATTTGTATGAAAATAGATATACATAATACACATATAATTAGTTAAATTTGCATTTAAATACATGTACAAAATACACATGAAATAATGTAAATTTGTATGAAATGAAAACAAATTCACATAAAATAACGTTCATTTGTATGAAATATATATACAAAATATACATAGAATAATGTAAACTCGTATCAAATAAATACACAGAATATCAATAAAATAAAGTAAATTTGTATGAAAATAGAGATGCAAAATACTCATAAAATAAAGCATTTTTTTATGAAAATACATATACAAAAATACACATAGAATAATTAAATTTGTATTATTTTATATGTACTTTGTATATATATTTTTATACGCATTTACATTATTTAACATTTATTTAATTTAATTACTTCTGTGTATTTTTGTATATAGTTTAATATAAATTTACGATATTTTATGTGTATTTTGTATATTTATATTTATACAAATACACATTCTTTTATTGGTATTTTGTTTATTTATTTTGATACGATTCTACATTATTTTATGTGTATTTTGTATTCATTTTTTTTATACGTGTTTATTTCATTTTATGTGTATTTTGTATATATTTTTATAGAAATCTACGTTATTCGTATATATATTTTGAAACAAATTTACATTGTTTTATATGTATTTTGCATATCTATTTCAATACAAGCTTACAAAAATGCACATAAAATAAAGTAAATTTGCATTAAAATATATATACAAAACACACATTAAATAATGTAAATGCGTACATAAAATAACCAAAATTTGTATAAAACTATATACAAAAATACTCAAAAATAATTAAAATTTGTATGAAGAGAAATATACAAAATACACATAAAATTAGGTAAATTTGTATTGAAATACATATACAAAATACACATAAAATAATTTAATTTGAATGAAAATATATAAACAAATACACTTAAATAACGTAAATTTGTATAAAATATATATGCAAGATACACATTAAATAATGTAAATGTGTATAAAAAAAATATATACAAAAAAGAAATAGAATAATGTTAAATCGTATCAAAATAAATACAGAGAATATCAACAAAATAATGTAAATTTGTATGAAAAGAAAGATGCAAAATTCCCATAAAATAGCGCATTTTTTCTAAAAATATATATACCAAAATACACATAAAATATTTAAATTTGTATTGAAATAAATATACAAAATGCATATACAGTAAGGTAAATTTGTATTGAAAGAGATATTCAAAAATACATATAAAACAATGTAAATTTGTTTCAAAATATATATACGAATACACATAAAATAACGTAGATTTCTATAGATATATATATACAAAATACACATGAAATTATGTAAATACGTATAAAAATATATATTAAAAATACATATTAAGTAATGTAAATTCGTGTCAAAATAAATAAACAAAATATCATGAAAAGAATGTGTATTTGTATGAAAATGAATAATAGATAATAAATTTGTATGAAATATATATGCAAGATACACATTAAATAATGTAAATATGTATAAAAAAAAATATATACAAAAAACAAATAGAATAATGTAAAATCGTATCAAAATAAATACACCGAATATTAATAAAATAATGTAAATTTGAATGAAAATAAAGATGCAAAATTCCTATCAAATAGAGCATTTCTTATAAAAATATATATATCAAAATACACATAAAATATTTAAATTTGTATTGAAATAAATATACAAAATGCTCATACAATAAGGTAAATTTGTATTGAAAGAGATATGCAAAAATACATATAAAACAATGTAAATTTGTTTCAAAATATATATACGAATACACATAAAATAACGTAGATTTCTATAAAAATATATATAGAAAATACACATAAAATTAAGTAAATACGTATAAAAAAATGTAAACAAAATACACATAAAATAATGTAAATTCGAATCAAAATAAATAAACAAAATACCAATAAAAGAATGTGTATTTGTATAAATATAAATGTACAAAATACACATACAAAATAAACAATAAATAGTATTCGTATATAGATTTTGAAATAAATTTACACTGTTTTATGTGTATTTTGCATATTTTTCATTACAAATTTACCTTATTGTATATGCATTTTGTATATTAATTTTAATACAAATTTAATTATGCTATGTGTATTTTTGTATATGTATTTTTATAAAAATATGCTTTATTTTATGGGTATTTTGCATTTTATTTTCATACAAATTTACATTATTTTATTATATTCTGTTTATTTTTTTAAATAATTTTACATTATTCTATGTATTTTGTATATCTATTTTATACGTATTTAGTTAATTTTATGTGTATTTTGTATATATATATTTATAGAAATCTACGTTATTTTATGTGTATTCGTATATATATTTTGAAACAAATTTACATTGTTTTATATGTATTTTTGCATATCTCTTTCAATACAAGTTTACCTTATTGTATGTGCATTTTGTATATTTATTTCAATACAAATTTAAATATTTTATGTGTATTTTGGTATATATATTTTTATAAGAAATGCGCTATTTGATGGGAATTTTGCATCTTTATTTTCATACAAATTTACATTATTTTATTAATATTCGGTGTATTTATTTTGTTACGATTTCACATTATTCTATTTTGTATATATATTTTAATGCAAATTTACTTTATTTTATGTGCATTTTTGTAAGCTTGTATTGAAATAGATATGCAAAATACATATAAAACGATGTAAATTTGTTTCAAAATATATATACGAATACACATAAAATAACGTAGATTTCTATAAAAATATATACAAAATACACATAAAATGAAATAAACACGTATAAAAAAATGAATACAAAATACACATAAAATAATGTAAAATCGTATCAAAATAAATAAACAAAATACCAATAAAAGAATCTGTATTTGTATAAATAAAATATACAAAATACACATAAAATATCGTAAATTTGTATTAAACTATACACAAAAATACACAGAAGTAGTTAAATTAAATAAATGTTAAATAATGTAAATGCGTATAAAAATATATATACAAAGTACATATAAAATAATACAAATTTAATTATTCTATGTGTATTTTTTTATATGTATTTTCATAAAAAATGCTTTATTTTATGAGTATTTTGCATCTTTATTTTCATACAAATTTACTTTATTTTATTGATATTCTGTGTATTTATTTTGATACGATTTTACATTATTCTATGTATATTTTGTTTATATATTTCATACAAATGAACGTTATTTTATGTGAATTTGTTTTCATTTCATACAAATTTACATTATTTCATGTGTATTTTGAACATTTATTTAAATGCAAATTTAACTAATTATATGTGTATTATGTATATCTATTTTCATACAAATCGAAATTAATTTTGTGTATTTTAGTATATATTTTTATTCAAATTTTCGTAATTTTATGTGTATTTTGTATATTTATTTTCCTACAAATATACGTTCTTTTATCGGAATTTTGTTTATTTATTTTGATACGAATTTTCATTATTTTAGGTGTATGTGATATATATATTATTGTACTTATTAACCTAATTTAATATGTATTTTGAATATATATTTTCATAGAAATTTACTCTATTTTATGTGTATTCGTATATATATTTTGATACAAATTTACATTATTTATGTGTATTTCGCATATCTATTTCAATACAAATTTTCTTTATTGTATGTGCCTTTTGTATATTTATTTTGATACAAATTTAATTATTTTATGTGTATTTTTGTATATATATTTTTAAACAAATATGCGTTATTATATAGGTATTTTGCATCTTTATTTTCATACAAATTTACATTATTTTATTGATAGTCTGTTTATTTATTTTGATACGATTTTACGTTATTCTGTGTATTTTGTATATATATTTTTAGACATATTTACACTATTTAATGTATATTTTGTACATGTATTTTATGGAAATTTACGTTATCTTATGTGTATTTGTTTATATAGTTTCATACAAATTTACATTATTTTATGTGTATTTTGTATATGTATTTCAATAAAAATTTGCCTAATTTCATGTGTATTTTGCATATCTATTTTCAAACAAATTTAAATTATTTTTGTATTTTGTATATATTTTTATACAAATTTTTGTTATTTTATTTGTATTTTGTATATATATTTTCCTACAAATATACATTCTTTTAGAGGAAATTTTGTTAATTTATTTTGATACGAATTTACATTATTTTATGTGTATTTTGTATATATATTTTTCTATGTATTAACATTATTTTATGTGTATTTTGTATATATATTTTCATAAAAATTTACGTAATTTTATTGTGTGTATTCGTATATATTTTGATAAAAAATTTCATTATTTTATGTGTTTTTTTTACATATCTATTTCAATAAAAATCTACCTTATTGTATGTGTATTTTGTATATTTATTTTAACACAAATTCAATTATTTAATGTGTATTTTTGTATATATATTTTTTAAATATGAGTTATTTTATATGTATTTTGCATCTTTAATTTTATAAATTTTTACATTACGTACATATCTTTTATACGTATTTACATTATTTAATGTGTATTTTGTTTATATATTTTTATACAAATTTACGTTATTATATGTGTATTTGAATATATATTTTGATACAAATTTACATTATTTTATGTATTTTCTATATTTATTTCAATTCAAATTTAGCTTATTCTATGTGTCTTTTGTATATCTTTTTTCATACAAATTTAATTATTTTTGTTTATTTTTGTATATAGTTTTATACAATTTTACGTTATTTTATGTGTATTTTGTATATTTATATTTAACATTCTTTTATTGGCATTTAGTTTATTTATTTTGATACGAATTTACATTATTTTATGTGTATTTTGTATACATTTTCTTATACGTATTTACTTCATTTTATGTGTATTTTGAATATATATTTTATAGAAATCTACGTTATTTTATGTGTATTCGTATATATATTTTGAAACAAATTTACATTGTTTTATGTGTATTTTGCATATCTATTTCAATACAAATTTACCTTATTGTATGTGCATTTTGTATATTTATGGTAATACAAATTTAAGTATTTTATGTGTAATTTTGGTATATATATTTTCATAAAAAATGCGTTGTTTTATGGGTATTTGGCATCTTTATTTTCATACAAATTTACATTATTTTATTAATATTCTGTGTATTTATTTTGATGCTATTTTACATTATTCTATTTGTGTTTTGTATATATTTTTTTATACATATTTACATTATTTAATGTGTATTTTCTATATATATTTCATACAAATTTACGTTATTTTAAGTGTATTTGTTTATATATTTTCATTCAAATTTACATTATTTTATGTGTATTTTGTATATGTATTTCAATAGAAATTTAACTAGTTTTATGTGTATTTTGTATATATATTTTTATACAAATTTTAATTATTTTTGTGTATTTTTTGTATAGAGTTTTATACAAATTTACAATATTTTATGTGTATTGTGTATATCTATTTTCATACAAATACACATTCTTTTATTGATATTTTGTTTATATATTTTGATGCGAATTTACATTATTTAATGTGTATTGTGTATATATATTTTTATACGTATTTACGTCACTTCATGTGTATTTTGTATATATATTTCTATAGAAATATACGTTATTTTATGTGTATTCGTATATATATTTTGAGACAAATATACATTGTTTTATGTGCATTTTGTATATTTTTTCAATACAAATTTACCTTATTGTACGTGCATTTTGTATATTAATTTTAATACAAATTTAATTATTCTATGTGTATTCTTGAATATGTATTTTTAAAAAAATATGCTTTATTTTATGGGTATTTTGCATCTTTATTTTCATACAAAATTACATTATTTTATTGATATTCTGTGTATTTATTTTGATACGATTTTTCATTATTCCATGTATATTTTGTATATCTATTTTATACAAATGTACGTTATTTTATGTGAATTTGTTTTCATTTCATACAAATTTACATTATTTTATGTGAATTTTGTACATGTATTTAAATACAAATTTAACTAATTATATGTGTATTTTGTATATCTATTTTCATACAAATTGAAATTAATTTTTTTAGTTTTTTGAATATATTTTTATTCAAATTTTCGTTATTTTATGTGTATTTTGTATATTTATTTTCCTACAAATATATGTTCCTTTATCGGAATTTTGTTTAATTATTTTGATACGAATTTTCATTTTTTAGGTGTATATGATATATATATTTTTATACTTATTTACATAATTTTATATGTATTTTGAATATATATTTTCATAGAAATTTACTCTATATGTATATACAAAAAAACACAAAAATAATTTCAATTTGTATGAAAATAAATATACAAAATACACATAAAATTAGGTTAATTTGTATTGAAATACATATACAAAATACACTTAAAAAAATGTAAATTTGAATGAAATTATATAAACAAATACACTTAAAATAACGTTTATTTGTATAAAATATATATAAAAAATACACATTAAATAATGAAAATATGTATAAAAAAATATATACAAAACACAAATATTAATAAAATAATGTACATTTGTATGAAAACTAAGGTGCAAAATACCTATAAAATAACGCATTTTTTATAAAATTATATACACCAAAATACACATAAAATATTTGAATTTGTATTCAAATAAATATACAAAATGCACATACAATAAGGTAAATTTGTATTGAAATAGATATGCAAAACATATAAAACAATGTAAATTTGTTTCAATATATATACGAAAACACATAAAATAACGTAGATTTCTATAAATATATATACAAAATACAAATAAAATTAAGTAAATACAGATCAAAATGTATACAAAATACACATAAAATAATGTAAATTCATAAATAAATAAACAAAATACCAATAAGAGAATATGTATTTGTATAAATATAAATATACAAAATGCACATAAAATAACGTAAATTTGTATAAAACTATATACAAAAATACACAAGTAATTAAATTTGTATGAAAATAGATATACAAAATACACAAAATAAGCTAAATTTGAATTGAAATATATACAAAATACATAAAATAAAATAAATTCGTTTCAAAATATTTTAACAAATACACATATAATAACGTAAATTTGTAAAAAATATATAAACAAAATACACATTAAGTAATGTAAATACGTATAAAAAAATATTTACAAAATACACAAATAATCAAGTCATTCGTATCAGAATAAATAAACAAAAAACTAATTAAATAATGTAAATTTGTATGAGAAAACAATAGAAAATACACATAAAATAACGTTTTAAGTTTCTATAAAAATATATGTACAAAAATGCACATAAAATTAGTTTGCATAAAAAATATATACAAAACACACATTAGATAATGTAAATGAGTATAAAAATATGTATACAAAATACCTATGAAATAATCTAAATTCGTATCGAGTTAAATTAAGAAAATAACAATAAAATAATGTAATTTTGGATGAAAATATATATAGAAAACACTCATAAAATAACCTAAATACAAATACAAATATACACATTAAATAATTTAAAATTGAATGAAATAAATATACAAAATAAACATAAAATAAGGTAAATTTGTAATAAAATATATGTAAGAATACACATAAAATAATATAAATTTGTATGAAAATATATATACAAATACACATAAAATAACATGAATTTGTATAAAATTTGTTTCAAAATATATACGAATACACACAATAAAATAACGTAAATTTTTATGAAAATGTATATATAAAATACACATAAAATAGTTTAAATACGTAGAAAAATATATATACAAAATACACAAAATAATATAAATTCGAAAAAAATTAAATACACAAAACTCCAATAAAAGAATGTATATTTGTAGGAAAATATATATACAAAAAACTAATAAAATAACTAAAATTTGTATAAAAATATATACAAAAATACACAAAAATAATTTAAATTTGTTTGAAAATAGATATGCAAAATACACATAAAGTTAGGCAAATTTGTATTGAAATACATATACAAAACTCACATAAAATAATGTAAATTTGTATGAAAATATATAAACAAATACATATAAAATCACGTAAATTTGGATAAAATATATATATACAAAATATACATTAAATATTTTAAATATGTATAAAAATATATTATATTATATATATTTTTATTGATATTTGCGTTATTTATGTGTATTTTGTATATGTTTTCTCATAGAAATTTACATTATTTTATTGGTATTTTGTCTATTTATTTTGATACGAGTTACATGATTATTTGTGTATTTTTTACATTTTTTTATACGTATTTACATTATTTAATGTATATTTTGTTTATATATTTTATACGTTTTTACATTATTTAATGTGTATTTTGTTTATATATTTTTATACAAATTTACGTTATTATATGTGTATTTGTATAGGTTTTTTCAATTCAAATTTAGCTTATTTTATGTGTATTTTGTATATCTATTTATTTTAATACAAAATCAAAAATTTTATGTTTTTTCGTATATATATTTTTATAAAAAATGCGTTATTTTATGGGTATTTTGCATCATAATTTTCATACAAATTTACATTATTTTAATAATATTTCCTGTATTTATTTTGATACGATTTTACATTATTTTATTTGTGTTTTGTATATATTTTTTTTATACATATTTACATTATTTAATGTTTTTTTTGTATATATATTTGATACAAATTTACGTAATTTTAAGTCTATATGTTTATATATTTTCATTCAAATTTACATTATTTTAAGTGTATTTTGTATACGAATTTACATTATTTTATATGTACTTTGTATATATATTTTTATACGCATTTACATTATTTAATATTTATTTTGAATATATATTTTTATACAAATTCATGGTATTTTATGTGCATATATTTTCATATAAATTTACATTATTTTATGTGTATTTTGCACATATATTTTATTACAAATCTACCTTATTTAATGTTTATTTTGTATGTGTATTTTGTATATTTATATTAATCCAAATACACATTCTTTTATTGGTATTCTTTAATTAAATTTTGTTCGATACAGATATTGATTATTTCATATGTATTTTCTGTACACTATGCATATAGAAGTAAATTTCTATGAAAATATATATTCCAAATGCACATAAAATTATGTAAAATAAGTATAAAATATATATATCAAATACACCTAAAAAAAATGAAAATTCGTATCAAAATAAATAAATAAAATTCAATAAAAAGAACGACATATTTAACTTGGAAAATAAATATACAAAATACACATAAAAATCACAATTGAATAAAAATATGTAAAATACTGAAATAATTCAATTTGTAGAAATAGATATACAAAAATACACACATATAATGAATAAATTTACAGCCATTTAAATATATACCAAAAATTCACATAAAAATAGTGTAAATTTTGTATGAAATGAAAACAAATTCACATTAAATACTACTCATTGGTATAAAATAGATATTACCAAAATATGCATAGAATATCAATGTAAAATAAATATCCAAAATAAATACAGAATATCAATAAAAATAATGTAATTTGTATGAAAATAAAGATGCAAAATACCCATAAAATAAAGCATATTTTTAAAAAATAATACTGTATCACAAAATACTTACATAAATTAAATTAAATTTGTATTAAAATTAATATACAGCACATGATAAGAATGAAATTGTGGAAATATACAAAATGCACATAAAACAATGTATCTTTGTTTAAAATATATACGAATACACATAAATAACATTAGCTACATAGAAATATATAAACAAAAATACACATGAAATAATAAACCATTGTAAAATATATACACAATACACATTAAATAATGTAAATTCATCAAAATAAATAAATAAAATATCAATAAAGAATGTGTTGTGTGAAAATGGTACCTAAAATACACATAAAATATTGGCAAATTGTATAAAAACTCTATAAAAAAATACACAAATTATAATTAAATTTGTATAAAATACTATATAAATACATGAAATTAGGTAAATTTCTGTTTCAAATACATACATACATAAAATAATGTAATTTGAATAAAATATATAAACAAATACTTAAAATAACGAAAATTTGTGTAAAATATATGCCATAAATACACATTAAAATAATGCTTAAATGTGTATAAAAAATATATACAAAACACAAATAGAATAATGTAAAAAATGGTATCAAAATAAATACACAGAATATTAATAAATAATGTAAATTTGTGTGAAAATAAGAGATGCAAAATACCCATAAAACCCGCATTTTTTGCCAAATAATATATGCCAAAATGCATAAATATTTAAATTTGTATTACAATAAATATACAAAATGCACATACAATAAAACAAAATTTGTGTTAGTAGATATACCATCACATATAAAACAATGTAAATTTGTTTTAAAATATACATACAGTACCCATAAAATAACGTAATTTCTACTAAAAATATATATACAAAATACACATAAAATGAGTAAATACATAAGAAAATGTATACAATACATAAAATAATGTAAATTCGTATCAAAATAATAAACTAAATGCCAATAAAAGAGAAATGTTTTACTTGTATAAATAGTATACAAAAATACATAAAAACAACGTAAAATTATGTAAAACTATGTACCAAAAATAAACAAAAATAATTAAATATGTGTGAAAATGAATATACAAAAGACATAAATAAGCTAAATTTGAATTACATTCGTATAAATACATAAAATAATATAAATTTGTATATACATTTAATTACTTTGTGTATTTTTGTATATATTTATTTAAATTTACGTTATTTTATGTGAATTTTGTATATTTTTATTTATACAAATACACATTCTTTTATTGCTATTTTGTTTATTTATTTTACTATTTTGTTATAATTTATGTGTATTTTTATACATTTTTTTATTTTTGTATATATTTTATATATTTTATATTTTACATTATTATGTGTATTTTTATACATTTTTATACAAATTTACTTAGAATTTTATGTATTTGTATATATATCTTTATAGAATCACGTTATTTATGTGTACTGTATATATTTTAGAACAAATTTACATATTTTTATATGTATTCTTAAAATCTATATCAATACAAATATAATTTATTGTCTGTGTATTTTTTATAATTATTTTAAAATAAATTTTAATTTTTTATGTATTTTGTATATATATTTTTTATAAATAAAAAATGTCTTATTTTATTGGTATTTCACTTTTATTTTCATACAACCTATATTATTTTATTAATATTTGTGTATTTATTTTCGATACGATTATACATTATTCTATTTGTGTTTTGTGGCATATTTTTTATACAAATTTACATTATTTTAAGTGTATTTTGTTTATGTATTTTCATTCAAATTTACATTATTTTTTGTATTTTGTATGTATATTTCAATAAATTTACCTAATTTTATGTATTTTGTATATTATTTTTTCAATTCAAATTTAAAATATTTTGTGTATTTTTTGTATATAGTTTGATACAAATTTACATTATTTTATGTGTATTTTGTATATCTTGATATTTTGTTTATTTATTTTGACAAATTTACATTATTTATGTGTGTATTTTGTTTATATTTTCATACAAATTTACATTTTATTGTGTATTTTGTATATATTTTTAAATCAAATTTAATTATTTATATGTGTATTTTGTATATATATTTATACAAATTTACATTATTTTATGTATTTTGTATAATATTTTCATACAAATTTAATTTTATTTATTTATTTTATATAAATTTACGTTATTTTATGTGTATTTTGTATATTTATATTATACAAATACACATTCTTTATGTGTATTTTGTTTATTTATTTTGATACGAATTTACATTATTTTATGTGTATTTTTATACATTTTTTTATACGTATTTACTTCATTTTATTGTTTTGTATATATTTTTTATACAAATTTACGTTATTTTATGTATTTGTATATATTTTCATTCAAATTTACATTATTTTATGTGTATTTTGTATCTATTTCAATACAAATTTACCTTATTTATGTGTATTTTGTATATTTATTTTAATACAAATTTAATTTTTTATGTATTTTGTATAGATATTTTTATACAAATAAAAAAATGCGTTATTTTATGGGTATTTTGTATATTATTTTCATACAAATTTACATTATTTTATTAATATTCTGTGTGTTTATTTTTATTTTTACATTATTATTTGTGTATTTTTGTATATTTTTTTATACAAATTTACGTTATTTTATGTGTATTTGTTTATGTATTTTCATTCAAATTTACATTATTTTTATGTGTAGTTTGTGTATGTATTTCAATACAAATTTACCTATTTTATGTGTATTTTGTATATATTTTATTTTTCATAAATTTGTGTATTTTGTATATATTTTTTTATACGTATTTTTTTATATATATTTTTATATATATTTTTATATATTATTTACATCATTTCATGTGTATTTTGTATATATATTTTAAACAAATTTATATTATTTTAATGTGTATTTTGTATATATATTTATACAAATTTACATTCTTTTATATGTAATACATAGAATTTATTTGTATTTTGTATATATATTTTATACTCAGAATATCAATAAAATAATTTAAATTTTGTATTTTTATATATAATTTGCATATACAAATTTATTATATTCTGTATTTATTTTGTACATAGAATAATTAAATTTGTATTAAAATTAATATACAAAATGCACACATACAATAAGGTAAATTTGTATTGAAAAAAAACATAAATACAAATAAAACAGAGTAAATTTGTTTCAAAATATATATACGAATATACATAAAATAACGTAGAATTTGTATTGAAATATATAAACAAAATACACAAGAAATTATGTAAATATATAATATATATATATATATATATATATATATATATATATATATATATATATATATATATATATATATATATATATATATATATATAAAATACATATTAAGTAATGTAAATTCGTGACAAAATAAATAAAATATCATGAAAAGAATTTGTATTTGTATGAAAATAAATAATAGATAATAAATTTGTGTAATATATATAAGATACATTTAAATAATGTAAATATGTATAAAAATATATATACAAAAACAAATTGAATAATGTAAAATCATTTCAAAATAAATACACCGAATATTAATAAAATAATGTAAATTTGTATGAAAATAAAGATGCAAAATTCCCATCAAATAGCGCATTTCTTATAAAATATATATACCAAAATACACATAAAATATTTAAATTTGTATTGAAATAAATATACAAAATGCACATACAATAAGGTAAACTTCTATTGAAAGATATGCAAAATACATATAAAACAATGTAAATTTGTTTCAAAATATATATACGAATACACATAAAATAACGTAGATTTCTATAAAAATATATATACAAAATACACATAAAATTAAGTAAATACGTATAAAAAATGTAAACAAAATACACATAAAATAATGTAAATTCGAAACAAAATAAATAAACAAAATACCAATAAAAGAATGTATATTTTATTTTCATACAAATTTAAATTATTTTCTGTATTTTTGTATATAGTTTTATACAATCTTAGGTTATTTTATGAGTATTTTATATATCTATTTTCATACAAATACATTCTTTTATTGATATTTTGTTTATTTATTTTGACGAGAATTTAAATTATTTAATGTGTATTTTGTATATATATTTTTATACGTATTTACATCATTTCAAGTGTATTTTGTATATATATTTCTATAGAAATCTACGTTATATTATGTGTATTCGTATATAGATTTTTAAACAAATTTACACTTTTATGTGTATTTTGCTTATTTTTTCAATACAAATTTACCTTATTATATATGCATTTTGTATATTAATTTTAATACAAATTCAATTATTCTATGTGTATTTTTGTATATGTGTTTTATAAAATATGCTTTATTTTATGGGTATTTTGCATCTTTATTTTCATACAAATTTACGTTATTTTATTGATATTCTGCTCATTCATTTTGATACGATTTGACATTATTCTATGTGTATTTTGTATATATTTTTCATACAAATTTACGTTATTTTATGTGTATTTGTTTATATATTTTGACACAAATTTACAATATTTTATGGGTATTTTGTATATATATTTCAAAGAAATTTACCTAGTTTTATGTATTTTGAATATCTATTTTCATACAAACTCAAATTATTTTTATGTATTTTTGTATATATTTCAATACAAATTTTAGTTATGTTATGTGTATTTTGTAAATCTATTTTCATTCAAATATGTATCATTTTATTGGTATTTTGTTGATTTATATTGATACGAATTTACATTATTTTATATGTCCTTTGTATATATATTTTTATACGCATTTACATTATTTAATTTTTATTTTGAATATATAATTTTATACAAATTCATGGTATTTTATGAGTATTTGTATATATATTTTCATATAAATTTACATTATTTTATGTGTATTTTGTACATATATTTCATTACAAATTTACCTTATTGTATGTGCATTTTGTATATTTATTTCAATACAAATTTAAATATTTTATGTGTATACATGTACAAAAAATACATAAAATAATGTAGATTTGTATGAAATGAAAACAAATACATTTTATATAAATATATGTACAAAATACACATAGAATAATGTAAAATCATATTAAAATAAATACACAGATTATCAATAAAATAATGTAAATTTGTATGAAAATAACGATGCAAAATACCCATAAAATAAAGCATAAATTTATAAAAATACATATACAAAAATACACATAGATTAATCAAATTTGTATTAAAATTAATATACAAAATGCACATACAATAAGGTAAATTTGTATTGAAAAAATATGCAGAATACACATAAAACAATGTAAATTTGTTTCAAATTATATATACGAATACACATAAAATAATGCAGATTTCTATAGAAATATATATACAAAATACACTTGAAATAATGTAAATACGTATAAAAATATATATACAAAATACACATTAAATAATGTTAATTCGTGTCAAAATAAATAAACAAATTATCATGAAAAGAATGTGTATTTGTATGAAAATAGATATACAAAATACACGTAAAATAACCTATATTTATATAAAACTATAAACAAAAATACACAAAAATAATTTAAACTTGTATGAAAATAAATATACAAAAAACATAAAATTAGGTAAATTTGTATTGAAATACATATACAAAATACACATAAAATAATGTAAATTTGAATGAAAATATATAAACATATAGACTTAAAATAACATAAATTTGTATCAAATATATATACAAAAAACACATTAAATAATGTAAATCTGTATAAAAATATATATACAAAACACAAATAAAATAATGTAAAATCGTATCAAAATAAATACAGAAAATATTAATAAAATAACGTAAATTTGTATGAAAATTAGGATGCAAAATACCCATAAAATAACGCATTTTTTTTTATAAAAACATATATACGAAAAAACATAAAATATTTGATTTTGTATTAAAATAAATAGATATACAAAATACACATAAAATAAGCTAAATTAAATGAAAAATATATACCAAATACACATAGAATAATGTAAAATCGTATCAAAATAAATACACAAAATATCAATAAAATAATGTAATTTTGTATGAAAATAAAGATGCAAAATACTCATAAAATAAAGCATATTTTTTTAATAATACATATACAAAAATACACATAGAATAATTAAATTTGTATTAAAATTAATATACAAAATGCACGTACAATAAGGTAAATTTGTATTAAAAAAATATACAAAATGCACATAAAAGCGTAAATTTGTTTAAAAATCAATATACGAATACACATAAAATAACGTAGATTTCTATAGAAATATATATACAAAATACACATGAAATGATGTAAATACGTATAAAAATATATATATATACAAAATACACATTAAATAATTTAAATTCTCGTCAAAATAAATAAACAAAATATCAATAAATGAATGTGTATTTGTATGAAAATAGATATACAAAATACTCATAAAATAACCAAAGTTTGTATAAAACTATATACAAAAATACACAAAAATAATTTAAATTTGTATGAAAATATATATACAAAATACACATAAAATTAAGTAAATTTGTATTGAAATACATATACAAAATACACATAAAATAATGGAAATTTCAATGAAACGTATTAAATATATATACAAAATACTAATTAAATAATGTAAATATGTACATATATACAAAATATATACAAAACACAAATAGAATAATGTAAAATCGTATCAAAATAAATACACAGAATATTAATAAAATAATGTAAATTTGTATGAAAATAAATATGCAAAATATCCAAAAAATAACGCATTTTTATAAAAATATATATACCAAAATACACATAAAATATTAAAATTTGTATTAAAATAAATATAAAAAATGCACATACTGTAAGGTAAATTTGTATTGAAATAGATATGCAAAATACATATAAAACAATGTAAATTTGTTTCAAAATATATATATGAATGCACATAAAATAACGTTGATGTCTATAAAAATATATACAAAATACACATAAAATGTGTAAATGAGTATAAAAATATGTATACAAAATACCTGTGAAATAATCTAAATTCGTATCGAGTTAAATTAAGAAAATAACAATAAAATAATGTAATTTTGGATGAAAATATATATAGAAAAAACACATAAAATAACCTAAATACAAATACAAATATACACATTGAATAATTTAAAATTGAATGAAATAAATATACAAAATAAACATAAAATAAGGTAAATTTGTAATAAAATATATGTATGAATACACATAAAATAATATAAATTTGTATGAAAATATATATACAAATACACATAAAATAACATGAATTTGTATAAAATGTTTCAAAATATATACGAATACACACAATAAAATAACGTAAATTTTTATGAAAATGTATATATAAAATACACATAAAATAGTTTAAATACGTAGAAAAATATATATACAAAATACACATAAAATAATGTAAATTCGTAAAAAATTAAATACTCAAAATTCCAATAAAAGAATGTATATTTGTAGGAAAATATATATACAAAAACAAATAAAATAACTAAAATTTGTATAAAATATATACAAAAATACACAAAAATAATTTAAATTTGTTTGAAAAAAGATATGCAAAATACACATGAAGTTAGGCAAATTTGTATTGAAATACATATACAAAGCTCACATAAAATAATGTAAATTTGTATGAAAATATATAAACAATACATATAAAATCACGTAAATTTGGATAATATATATATATATATATATATATATATATATATATATATATATATATATATATATATATATATATATATATATATATATATATATATATATATATATATATATATATATATATATATATATATATATATATATATATATATATACAAAATATACATTAAATATTTTAAATATGTATAAAAATATATTATATTATATATATTTTTATTGGTATTTGCGTTATTTATGTGTATTTTGGATATGTTTTCTAATATAAATTTACATTATTTTATTGGTATTTTGTCTATTTATTTTGATACGAATTACATGATTATTTGTGTATTTTTTACATTTTTTATACGTATTTACATTATTTAATGTGTATTTTGTTTATATATTTTTATGAAAATTTACGTTATTATATGTGTATTTGTATAGGTATTTTGATACAAATTTACATTATTTTATGTATTTTGTATATATATTTCAATTCAAATTTTGCTTATTTTATGTGTATTTTGTATATCTATTTATTTTAATACAAAATCAAATATTTTATGTTTTTTCGTATTTATATTTTTATAAAAAATTCGTTATTTTATGGGGATTTTGCATCTTAATTTTCATACATATTTACATTATTTTATTAATATTTTCTGTATTTATTTTGATACGATTTTACATTATTTTATTTGTGTTTTCTATATATTTTTTTTTATACACATATACATTATTTAATGTTTTTTTTGTATATATATTTGATACAAATTTACGTTATTTTAAGTCCATATGTTTATATATTCATTCAAATTTACATATGTTTTTTGTATATTTATTTTCATACAAGTTTAAATTATTTTTGTGTATTTTTGTATATAGTTTTATACAAATTTAGGTTATTTTATGTGTATTTTGTATATCTATTTTCATACAAATACACATTCTTATTATGATATTTTGTTTATTTATTTTGACACGAATTAACATTATTTAATGTGTATTTTGTATATATATTTTTATACGTATTTACATTATTTCAAGTGTATTTTGTATATATATTTCTATAGAAATCTGCGTTATTTTATGTGTATTCGTATATATATTTTGAAACAAATTTACATTGTTTTATGTGTATTTTGCATATTTTTTCAATACAAATTTACCTTATTGTATGTGCATTTTGTATATTAATTTTAATACAAATTTGATTAATCTATGTGTATTTTTGTATATGTATTTTTATAAAAATATGCTTTATTTTATGGGTATTTTGCATCTTTATTTTCATACAAATTTACATTATTTTATTGATATTCTGTGTATTTATTTTGATATGTTTTTACATTACTCTATGTGTATTTTGTATATATATTTTATATAAAATGTATTTGTTTTCATTTCATACAAATCTACATTATTTTATGTGTTTTTTGTACATGTATTTAAATACAAATTTAACTAGTTATATGTGTATTTTGTATATCTATTTTGTATGTATATTTTCATAGAAATTTACTCTATTTTATGAGTATTCGTATATATATTTTGATACAAATTTACGTTATTATTGTGTATTTTGCATATCTATTTCAATACAAATTTACTTTATTGTACGTGCATTTTGTATATTTATTTTAATACAAATTAAATTATTTTATATATATTTTTGTATATATATTTTAATGCAAATATGCGTTATTATATGGATATTTTGCATTTTTATTTTCATACAAATTTACATTATTTTATTGATATTCTCTTTATTTATTTTGATACGATTTAACATTATTCTATGTGTTTTTTGTATATATTTTTTTATACATATTTACATTATTTAATGTTCATTTTGTATATATATTTTATCCAAATTTACATTATTTTATGTGTATTTGTTTATATATTTTCACACATATTTACATTATTTTATGTGTTATTTGTATATATTTTTCTACGTATTCAAATTATTTTATGTGTATTTTGTATATACATTTTCATAAAAAAATTAGGTTATTTTATTGTGTGTATAAGTATATATTTTGATACAAATTTTATACAAATTCATGTTATTTAATGTGTATTTGTATATACATTTTCATACAAATTTATATTATTTTATGTGTATTTTTTCATATATTTCATTACAAATTTACCTTATTTTATGTTTATTTTGTATATTTAATTCATTCAATTTTAAATTATTTTATGTGTAGATTTGTATTTGTATTTAGATTATTTTATATGTATTTTGTATATATATTTTCATCCAAAATTACATTATTTTATTGGTATTTCTTAATTTAATTCGATACGAATTTAGATTATTTCATAGGTATTTTGTATACATATTTTTATACTCATTTACATTATCTAATGTGTGTTTTGTATACTATATATTTTTATGCAAATTTATCTAATGTTCATTTTTGTACATATATTTTTATAGAAATTTGCGTTATTTTATGTATATAGTTTTATATAAATTTACGTTATTTTATGTGCATTTTGTATATTTATATTTATACAAATACACATTCTTTTATTGGTATATTGTTTATTTACATTTATACGAATTTACATTATTTTATGTGTATTTTGTATACATTTTTTTATACGTATTTACTTAATTTTATGTGTATTTTGTATATGTATTTTTATAGAAATCTACGTTATTTTATGTGTATTCGTATATATATTTTGAAACAAATTTCCATTATTTTATATGTATTTTCCATATCTATTTCAATACAAATTTACCTTATTGTATGTGCATTTTGTATATATAATTTAATACAAGTTCAAATATTTAAGTGTATTTTGGTATCAATAATTTTATAAAAAATGCGTTATTTTATAGGTATTTTGCATCTTAATTTTCATTTTATATGTACTTTGTATATATATTTTTATACGCTCTTAGATTATTTAATATTTATTTTGAATATATATTTTTATACAAATTCATGGTATTATATGAGTATTTGTATATATATTTTCATATAAATTTACATTATTGTATGTGTATTTTGTACATATATTTTATTACAAATCTACCTTATTTTATGTTTATTTTGTATGTGTATTTTGTATATTTATATTTATCCAAATACACATTCTTTTATTGGTATTTTCTTTATTTATTTTAATTCGAATTTACATTATTTTATGTGTATTTTGAATACATTTTTTTATACGTATTTACTTAATTTTATGTGCATTTTGTATATATATTTTTATAGAAATCTACGTTTTTCTATTTGTATTCGTATATATATTTTGAAACAAATTTACATTGTTTTATATGTTTTTTTGCATATCTCTTTCAATACAAATTTACCTTATTGTATATGCATTTTGTAAATTTATTTCAATACAAATTTACAAATTTTATGTGTATTTTGGTATATATATGTTTATAAGAAATGCGCTATTTTATGGGAATTTTGCATCTTTATTTTCATACAAATTGACATTATTTTATTAATATTCGGTGTATTTATTTTGATACGATTTTACATTATTCTATTTGTTTTTTGTATATACTTTTTTATACATATTTACATTATTTAATGTGAATCTTGCATATATATTTTATGCAAATTTATTATCTATTATCTATTTTCATACAAATACACATTCTTTTCATGATATTTTGTTTATTTATTTTGACACGAATTTACATTATTTGATATGTATTTTGTATATATATTTTTATACGTATTTACATAATTTCATATGTATTTTGTATATATATTTTTATAGAAATCTAATTTATTTTATGTGTATTCGTATATATATTTTGAAACAAATTTACATTGTTTTATATGTATTTTTGAATATCTCTTTTAATACAAATTTACCTTACTGTATATGCATTTTGTATATTTATTTCAATACAAATTTAAATATTTTATGTGTATTTTGGTATATATATTTTTATAAAAAAAGCGATAATTTTTGGGAATTTTGCATCTTTATTTTCATACAAATTTACATTTTTTTATTGATATTCTGTGTATTTATTTTGATACGATTTTACATTATTCTATTTATTTTTTGTATATATTTTTTTTATACACATTTACATTATTTAATGTGTATCTTGCATATATATTTGATACAAATTTACGTTATTTTAAGTGTATTTGTTTATATATTTTCATTTAAATTTACATTATTTGATGTGTATTTTGTATATGTATTTCAATACAAATTTACCTAATTTTATGTGTATTTTGTATATTTCTTTTCAAACAAATTTAAATTATTTTTGTGTATTTTTGTATATAGTTTTATACAAATTTAGGTTATTTTATGTACGCATTTACATTATTTAGTGTGTGTTTTGTATATATATATTTTTGCAAATTTACTTTAGTTTACGTGCATTTTTGTACATATATTTTTATAGAAATTTGCGTTATTTGTATATGTTTTCTCATACAAATTTACATTATTTTATTGCTATTTTGTTTATTTATTTTGATGCGAATTACATGATTATATGTGTATTTTGTACATATTTTTTATACGTATTTACATTACTTAATGTGTATTTTGTTTATATATTTTTAAACAAATCTACGTTATTATATGTATTTGTATAAATATTTTGATACAGATTTACATTATTTTATGTATTTTGTATGTACATTTCAAATCAAATTTAGCTCATTTTAGCTGTATTTTGTATATATATCTTCATACAAATTTAATTACTTCTGTGTATTTTTGTATATAGTTTTATACAAATTTACGATATTTTATGTGTATTTTGTATATTTATATTTATACAAATACACATTCTTTTACTGGTATTTTGTTTATTTATTTTGATACGATTTTTATGTATTTTTTGTATTCATTTTTTTATACGTATTTATTTCATTTTATGTGTATATACTCTTATAGAAATATATGTTATTTTATTGTATTCGTATATATATTTTGAAACAAATTTATTTGTTTTATATGTATTTTGCATATCTATTTCAATACAAATTTACCTTATAGTATGTGCATTTTTTATATTTATTTTAATACAAATTTTAATATTTTATGTGTATTTTGGTATATATATTTAAAAAAAAAAGCGTTATTTTATGGCTATTTTGCATCTTTATTTTCATACAAATTTACATTATTTTATTAACATTCTGTGTATTTATTGTTGATACGATTTTACATTATTCTATTTGTGTTTTGTATATATTTTTTTATACATATTTACATTATTTCATTATTTAATGTGTATTTTGTATATATATTTGATACAAATTTACGTTATTTTAAGTGTACATGTTTATATATTTTCATTCAAATTTCAATTATTTTATGTGTATTTTGTATATGTATTTCAATACAAATTTACCTAATTTTATGTGTATTTTGTATATTTATTTTCATATAAATCTAAACTATTTTTGTGTATTTTTGTATATAGTTTTATACAAACTTAGGTTATTTTATGAGTATTTTGTATATCTATTTTCATTCAAATAACCATTTTTTTATTGATATTTTGTTTATTTATTTTGACGAGAATTTAAATTATTTAATGTGTATTTTGTATATATATATATTTTTATACGTATTTACATCATTTCATGTGTATTTTGTATTTATATTTCTATAGAAATCTACGTTATTTTATGTGTATTCGTATATATATTTTGAATCAAATTTACACTTTTATGTGCATTTTGTATAATTTTTCAATACAAATTTACCTTATTGTACGTGCATTTTGTACATTAATTTTAATACACATTTAATTATTCTATGTGTTTTTTTGTATATGTATTTTTAAAAAAATATGCTTTATTTTATGGGTATTTTTGCATCTTTATTTTCATACAAAATTACATTATTTTATTGATATTCTGTGTATTTATTATGATACGATTTTACATTATTCTATGTATATTATGTATATCTATTTTATACAAATGAACGTTATTTTTTGTGAATTTGTTTTCATTTAATACAAATTTACATATTTTATGTGTATTTTGTACATTTATTTAAATACAAATTTAACTAATTATATGTGTATTTTGTATATCTATTTTCATACAAATTGAAATTTATTTTCTTGTTTTTTTGTATATATTTTTATTCAAATTTTCGCAATTTTATGTGTATTTTGTATATTTATTTTCCTACAAATAAACGTTCTTTGATCGGAATTTTGTTTATTCATTTTGATACTATTTTTTTTTTTTAGGTGTATTTGATATATATATTTTTATTCTCATTTACATAAGTTTATATGTATTTTGAATATATTTTCATAGAAATTTACTCTATATGTTTATACAAAAAAACACAAAAATAATATAAATTTGTATGAAAATAAATATACAAAATACACATAAAATTAGGTAAGTTTGTATTTAAATACACATACAAAATACACTTAAAATAATGTAAATTTGAATGAAATTATATAAACAAATACACTTAAAATAACGTTAATTTGTATAAAATATATATAAAAAATGCACATTAAATAATGAAAATATGTATAAAAAAATATATACCAAACACAAATAGTATAATATAAAATCGTATCAAAATATATACACAGAATATTAATAAAATAATGTACATTTGTATGAAAACTAAGATGCAAAATACCTATAGAATAACGCATTTTTTATAAAATTATATATACCAAAATACACATAAAATATTTGAATTTGTATTAAAATAAATATACAAAATGCAAATACAATAAGGTAAATTTAAATTTAAAATATTTTTGTGTATTTTTGTATATAGTTTGATACAAATTTAGGTTATTTTATGTGTATTTTTTATATCTATTTTCATACAAATACACATTCTTTTATTGATATTTTGTTTATTTATTTTGACGCGAATTTACATTATTTAATGTGTATTTTGTATATATATTTTTATACGTATTTACATAATTTCATGTGTATTTTGTATAGTTTTAAACAAATTTATATTATTTAATGTGTATTTTGTATATATATATTTATACAAATACACATTCTTTTATTGGTATTTTGTTTATTTATTTTGATACTAATTTACATTATTTTATGTGTATTTTGTATACATTTTTTATACGTATTTACTTAATTTTATGTGTATTTTGTATATATATTTTATAGAAATCTACCTTATTTCATGTGTATTCGTATATATATTTTGAAACAAATTTACATTGTTTATATGTATTTTGCATATCTATTTTTGTGTATTCTGTACTTATTTTTGTTATACATAGAATAATGTAAAATCGTATCAAAATAAGTACACAGAATATCAATAAAATGATTTAAATTTGTATGAAAATAAAGATGCAAAATACCCATAAGATAAAGCATTTTTTTTAAAAATACATATACAAAAATACACATAGAATAATTAAATTTTTATTAAAATTAATATACAAAATGCACACATACAATAAGGTAAATTTGTATTAAAAAAAACGCAAAATACAGATAAAACATTGTAAATTTGTTTCAAAATATATATACGAATACACATAAAATTACGTAGATTTCTATAGAAATATATATACAAAATACATATGAAATTATGTAAATACGTATAAAATATATATATATATATATATATATATATATATATATATATATATATATATATATATATATATATATATATATATATATATATATATATATATATATATATATATATATATATATATATATAAAATACATATTAAGTAATGTAAATTCGTGTCTAAATAAATAAACAAAATATCATGAAAAGAATGTGTATTTGTATAAAAATAAATAATAGATAATAAATTTGTATGAAATATATATGCAAGATATACATTAAATAATGTAAATATGTATAAAAAAATATATAGACAAAAAACAAATAGAATAATGTAAGATCGTATCAAAATAAATACACCGAATATTAATAAAATAATGTAAATTTGTTTGAAAATAAAGATGCAAAATTCTCATCAAATAGCGGATTTCTTATAAAAATAAAATACACATAAAATAATATAAATTCGAAACAAGATAAATAAACAAAATACCAATAAAAGAATGTGTATTTGTTCTGTGTATTTTTGTATATAGTTTTATACAAATTTGCGATACAAATACAAATACAAATATACACATTAAATAATTTAAAATTGAATGAAATAAATATACAAAATAAACATAAAATAAGGTAAATTTGTAATAAAATATATGTAAGAATACACATGAAATAATATCAATTTGTATGAAAATATATATACAAATACACATAAAATAACATAAATTTGTATAAAATTTGTTTCAAAATATATACGAATACACACAATAAAATAACGTAAATTTTTATGAAAATGTAGATATAAAATACTCATAAAATAATTTAAATACGTAGAAAAATATATATACAAAATACACATAAAATAATGTAAATTCGTAAAAAATTAAATACACGAAATTCCAATAAAAGAATGTATATTTGTAGGAAAATATATATACAAAAAACAAATAAAATAACTAAAATTTGTATAAAGATATATGCAAAAATACACAAAAATAATTTAAGTTTGTTTGAAAATAGATATGCAAAATACACATAATGTTAGGCCAATTTGTATTTTGTATATCTATTTTTACACGTATTTACTTAATTTATGTGTATTTTGTATATATATTTTTATAGAAATCTAAGTTATTTTATGTGTATTCGTATATATATTTTGAAACAAATTTACATTGTTTTATATGTATTTTTGCATATCTCTTTCAATACAAGTTTACCTTATTGTATGTGCATTTTGTATATTTACTTCAATACAAATTTAAATATTTTATGTGTATTTTGGTAGATATATTTTTATAAGAAATGCGCTATTTGATGGGAGTTTTGCATCTTTATTTTCATACAAATTTACATTATTTTATTAATAGTCGGTGTATTTATTTTGATACGATTTCACATTATTCTATTTGTTTTTTGTATATATTTTTTTATGCATATTTACATTATTTAATGTGTATCTTGCCTATATATTTCATACAATTTTATTATCTATTATTTATTTTCATACAAATGCACATTTTTTTTCATGATATTTTGTTTATTTATTTTGACACGAATTTACCTAGATATGTATTTTGTATATATATTTTTATACGTATTTACATAATTTCATGTGTATTTTGTATATATATTTCTATAGAAATCTACGTTATTTTATGTGTATTCGTATATATATTTTGAAACAAATTTACTTTGTTTAATATGTATTTTTGAATATCTCTTTCAATACATATTTACCTTACTGTATATGCATTTTGTATTTTTATTTCAATACAAATTTAAATATTTTATGTGTATTTTGGTATATATATTTAAAAAAAATGGGCTATTTTATGGGAATTTTGCATCTTTCTTTTCATACAAATTTACATTATTTTATTGATATTCTGTGTATTTATATTGAAAGGATTTTACATTATTCTATTTCTTTTTTGTATATATTTTTTTAAACACATTTACATTATTTAATGTGTATCTTGCATATATATTTTATACAAATTTACGTTATTTTAAGTGTATTTGTTTATATATTTTCATTCAAATTTACATTATTCTATGTGTATTTTGTATATGTATTTCAATACAAATTTACCTAATTTTATGTGTATTTTGTATATTTCTTTTCATACAAATTTTAAATATTTTTGTGTATTTTTGTATTTAGGTTATTTTGTGTACGCATTTATTTTATTTAATGTGTTTTTTATATATATTTTTATGCAAATTTACTTTATTTTATGTGCATTTTTGTACATATATTTTTTTAGAAATTTGCGTTAATTTATGTGTATTTGTATATGTTCTCTCATACAAATTTACATTATTTTATTGCTATTTTGTTTACTTATTTTGATACGAATGAAAATAGATATACAAAATATACATAATATAAACTAAATTTGTATTGAAATATATATACAAAATACATAATATAATGTAAATTTGTATCAAAATATTTTAACAGATGCGCATAAAATAACGTAAATTTGTTTTAAAATATACAAATACACATTAAATAATGTAAATATGTATAAAAAAATATATAAAAAACACAAATAGAATAATGTAAAATCGAATCAAAATCAATACACAGAATATTAATAAAACAATGTAAATTTGTATGAAAATAAAGATGCAAAATACCCATTAAATAACGCATTTTTTATAAAAATATATATACCAAAATACACCTGAAAAAATTAGTTTGTATTAAAATAAATATACAAAATACACATACAATAAGGTAAATCTGTATTGAAATAGATATGCAAAATACATATAAAACAATGTAAATTTGTTTCAAAATTAATATACGAATACTCATAAAATAACGTAGATTTGTATAAAAATATATATACAAAATACACATAAAATGAAGTAAATACGTATAAGAAAATGTATACAAAATACACATAAAATAATGTAAATTCGTATCAAAATAAATAAACAAAATACCAATAAAAGAATGTGTATTTGTATAAATATAAATATACAAAATACACATAAAATAACGTAAAATTGTATAAAACTATACAAAAATACACAGAAGTAATTAAATTCGTATGAAAATAGATATACAAAATACAGATAAACTAAGCTAAATTTGAATTGAAATGTATATACAAAATACAATATTTTATGTGTATATTTGTATTTGTATTTAGGTTATTTTATGTGTATTTATATTTATACAAATACACATTCTTTTATTGGTATATTGTTTATTTACTTTTATACGAGTTTACATTATTTTATGTGAATTTTGTATACATTTTTTTATACGTATTTACTTAATTTTATATGTATTTTGTATATGTATTTTTATAGAAATCTAAGTTATTTTATATGTATTCGTATATATATTTTGAAACAAATTTACATTACTTTATATGTATTTTGCATATCTATTTCAATACAAATTTACCTTATTGTATGTGCATTTTGAAATATTTTATGTGTATTTTGGTATCAATAATTTTATAAAAAAACGTAAATTTGTGTAAAAAAATATGTACAGAACACGAATAGAATAATGTAAAATCGTATCAAAATAAATACACAGAATATTAATAAAATAATGTAAATTTGTATGAAAATAAAGAAGCAAAATACCCATAAAATAGCGCATTTTTTTTAATTATAAAAATATATATACCAAAATACACATAAAAAAATTAAATTTGTATTAAAATAAATATACAAAAAACACATACAATAAGGTAAAATTGTATTGAAATAGATATGCAAAATACATATAAAACAATGTAAATTTGTTTCAAAATATATATACGAATACACATAAAATAACGTAGATTTCTATAAAAATATATATACAAAATACACATAAAATTAAGTAAATACGTATAAAAAAATGTATACAAAATACACATAAAGTAATGTAAATTCGTATCAAAATAAATAAACAAAATACCAATAAAAGAATGTGTATTTGTATGAATATAAATATACAAAAAACACATAAAATAACGTAAATTTATATAAAACTATATACAAAAATACACAGAAGTAATTAAAT
The DNA here is from genome assembly GCF_024679095.1 of Eriocheir sinensis. Taxonomy (NCBI): domain Eukaryota; kingdom Metazoa; phylum Arthropoda; class Malacostraca; order Decapoda; family Varunidae; genus Eriocheir; species Eriocheir sinensis. The sequence continues at coordinate 99,292 of NW_026111706.1, forward strand.
TTGTATGAAAATATATACAAATTACACACGATATAAGCTAAATTTGAATTGAAATATATATACAAAATACATGAAATAAAGTAAATTTGTATCAAAATATTTATACAAATACACATATAATAACGTAAATTTGTGTGAAAATATATAAACAAAATACACATTAAATAATGTAAATACGTATAAAAAAAATATGTACAAAATACACATATAATCATGTAATTCGTATCAAAATAAATAAACAAAATGCCAATAAAATAATATAAATTTGTATGAGTAAACGTGTATGTTGCATATTTTTTCAATACAAATTTACCTTATTATATACGCATTTTGTATATTAATTTTAATACAAATTTAATTATTCGATGTGTATTTTTGTATTTGTATTTTTATAAACATATGCTTTATTTTTGGGTATTTTGCATCTTTATTTTCATACAAATTTACATTATTTTATTGATATTCTACTCATTCATTTTGATACGAATTGACATTATTCTATGTGTATTTTGTATATATTTTTCATAAAAATTTACGTTATTTTATGTGTAAAAATATGTACAGAATACACATATAATCATGTAATTCGTATCAAAATAAATAAACAAAATACCAATAAAATAATATAAATTTTTATGAGTAAACGTGTATGTTGCATATTAATTTTCATACAAATTTAATTATTCGATGTGTATTTTTGTATCTGTATTTTTATAAACATATGCTTTATTTTTTGGGTATTTTGCATCTTTATTTTCATACAAATTTACATTATTTTATTGATATTCTGCTCATTCATTTTGATACGAATTGACATTATTCTATGTGTATTTTGTATAATATTTTTCATACAAATTTACGTTATTTTATGAGTATTTGTTTATATATTTTGACACAAATTTAATGTATTTTATGGGTATTTTGTATATACATTTCAAAAGAAATTTACCTAGTTTTATGTGTATTTTGTATATCTATTTTCATACAAACTCAAATTATTTCTATGTATTTTTGAATATATTTTAATACAAATTTTAGTTATGTTATGTGTATTTTGTAAATTTATTTTCATTCAAATATATATTATTTTATTGGTGTTTTGTTGATTTATATTGATACGAATTTACATTATTTTATATGTACTTTGTATATATATTCTTATACGCTTTTACATTATTTAATATTTATTTTGAATATATATTTTTATACAACTTCATGGTATTTTACGTGTATTTGTATATATATTTTTTATATAAATTTACATTATTTTATGTGTATTTTGTACATGTATTTTTTTTACAAATCTACCTTATATTATGTTTATTTTGTATGTGTATTTTGTATATTTATATTTATCCAAATACACATTGTTTTATTGATATTTTGTTTATTTATTTTAATTCGAATTTACATTATTTTATGTGTATTTTGTATACATTTTTTTTTATACGTATTTACTTAATTTTAAGTGTAGTTTGTATATATATTTTAATAGGAATCTACGTTTTTTTATTTGTATTCGTATATATATTTTGAAACAAATTTACATTGTTTTATATGTATTTTTGCATATGTCTTTCAATACAAATTTACCTTATTGTATGTGCATTTTGTATATTTATTTCAATGCAAATTTAAATATTTTATGTGTATTTTGGTATATATATTTTTATAAGATTACGAAAATTTCAATAAAAATATATACAAAAAAACAAAAAAATAAATTTCAATTTGTATGAAAATAGATATACAAAATACACATATAATTAGTTAAATTTGTATTTAAATACATGTTCAAAATCACATAAAATAATGTAAATTTGTATGATATTAAAACAAATTCACATAAAATTCGCGTTAAAATAAATAAACAAAAAATCAATAAAAGAATGTGTATTTGTATGAAAATAGATATACAAAATACACATAAAATAACCTAAATTTGTATCAAACTATATACAAAAATACACAAAAATATTTTAAATCTGTATGAAAATAAATATACAAAATACACATAAAATTATGTAAATTTGTATTGAAATACATACACAAAATACACATAAAATAATGTTAATTTGAATGAAAATACATAAACAAATACACTTAAAATAACGTAGATTTGTATAAAAAAATATGTACAAAACACAAATAGAATAATGTAAAATCGTATAAAAATAAATACACAGGATATTAATAAAATGATGTAAATTTGTATGAAAATAAAGAAGCAAAATACCCATAAAATAACGCATTTTTTTTATTTATAAAAATATATATACCAAAATACACGTCAAAAAATTAAATTTGTATTAAAATAAATTTTCAAAAAACACATACAATAAGGTAAATTTGTATTGAAATAGATATGCAAAATACATATAAAACAATGTAAATTTGTTTCAAAATATATATACGAATACACATAAAATAACGTAGATTTCTATAAAAATATATATACAAAATACACATAAAATGAAGTAAATACGTATAAAAAAATGTATACAAAAAACACAAAATAATGTAAATTCGTATCAAAATAAATAAACAAAATAATGTGTATTTGTATAAATATAAATATACAAAATACACATAAAATAATGTAAATTTATATAAAACTATATACAAAAATACACAGAAGTAATTAAATTTGTATGAAAATATATACAAAATACACACAAAATAAGCTAAATTTGAATTGAAATATATATACAAAATACATGAAATAAAGTAGATTTGTATCAAAATATTTATACAAATACACATATAATAACGTAAATTTGTATGAAAATATATAAACAAAATACACATTAAATAATACACATATAATCATGTAATTCGTATCAAAATAAATAAACAAAATACCAATAAAATAATATAAATTTGTATGAGTAAACGTGTATGTTGCATATTTTTTCAATACAAATTTACCTTATTATATACGCATTTTGTATATTAATTTTAATACAAATTTAATTATTCGATGTGTATTTTTTTGTCTGTATTTTTATAAACATATGCTTTATTTTTTTGGTTATTTTGCATCTTTATTTTCATACAAATTTACATTATTTTATTGATATTCTGCTCATTCATTTTGATACGAATTGACATTATTCTATATGTATTTTGTATATATTTTTCATACAAATTTACGTTATTTTATGTGTATTTGCTTATATATTTTGACACAAATTAACAATATTTTATGGGTATTTTGTATATACATTTCAAAAGAAATTTGCCTAGTTTTATGAGTATTTTGTATATCTATTTTCATACAAACTCAAATTATTTCTATGTATTTTTGTATATATTTTAACACAAATTTTAGTTATGTTATGTGTATTTTGTAAATTTATTTTCATTCAAATATATATTATTTTATTGGTGTTTTTTTGATTTATATTGATACGAATTTACATTATTTTATATGTACTTTGTATATATATTTTTATACGCTTTTACATTATTTAATATTTATTTTGAATATATATTTTTATTCAAATTCATGGTATTTTATGTGTATTTGTATATATATTTTTATATAAATTTACATTATTTTATGTGTATTTTGTGCATATATTTTTTTACAAATCTACCTTATTTTATGTTTATTTTGTATGTGTATTTTGTATATTTATATTTATCCAAATACACATTCTTTTAATGGTATTTTGTTTATTTATTTTAATTCGAATTTACATTATTTTATGTGTATTTTGTATACATTTTTTTATACGTATTTACTTAATTTTATGTGTATTTTGTATATATATTTTTATAGAAATCTACGTTTTTTTATTTGTATTCGTATATATATTTTGAAACAAATTTACATTGTTTTATAAGTATTTTTGCATATCTCTTTCAGTACAAATTTTCCTTATTGTATGTGCATTTTGTATATTTATTTCAATGCAAATTTAAATATTTTATGTGTATTTTGTTATATATATTTTTATAAGATTACGAAAATTTGAATAAAAATATATACAAAAAAAAAATTCAATTTGTATGAAAATAGATATACAAAATACACATATAATTAGTTAAATTTGTATTTAAATACATGTACAAAATACACATAAAATAATGTAAATTCGTACGAAATGAAAACAAATTCACATAAAATTCGCGTCAAAATAAATAAACAAAATATCAATAAAAGAATGTGTATTTGTAAGAAAATAGATATACAAAATACACATCAAATAACCTAAATTTGTATCAAACTATATACAAAAATAAACAAAAATATTTTAAATTTGTATGAAAATAAATATACAAAATACACATAAAATTTGGAAAATTTGTATTGAAATACATACACAAAATACACATAAAATAATGTAAATTTGAATGAAAATACATAAACAAATACACTTAAAATAACGTAAATTTGTATAAAAAAATATGTACAAAACACACATAGAATAATGTAAAATCGTATCAAAATAAATACACAGAATATTAATAAAATAATGTAAATTTGTATGAAAATAAAGAAGCAAAATACCCATATAATAACGCATTTTTTTTTTATTTATAAAAATATATATACCAAAATACACATCAAAAAATTAAATTTGTATTAAAATAAATATACAAAAAACACATACAGTAAGGTAAATTTGTACTGAAATAGATATGCAAAATACATATAAAACAATGTAAATTTGTTTCAAAATATATATACGAATATACATAAAATAACGTAGATTTCTATAAAAATATATATACAAAATACACATAAAAAGAAGTAAATACGTATAAAAAAAATGAATACAAAATACACATAAAATAATGTAAATTTGTATCAAAATAAATAAACAAAATACCAATAAAAGAATGTGTATTTGTATAAATATAAATATACAAAATACACATAAAATAACGTAAATTTATATAAAACTATATACAAAATTACACAGAAGTAATTAAATTTGTATGAAAATATATACAAAATACACACAAAAAAGGCTAAATTTGAATTGAAATATATATACAAAATACATGAAATAAAGTAAATTTGTATCAAAATATTTATACAAATACACATATAATAACATAAATTTGTATGAAAATATATAAACAAAATACACATTAAATAATTATAAATACGTATAAAGAAATATTTACAAAATACATATATAATCATGTAATTCGTATCAAAATAAATAAACAAAATACCAATAAAATATTATAAATTTGTATGAGTAAACGTGTATGTTGCATATTTTTTCAATACAAATTTACCTTATTATATACGCATTTTGTATATTAATTTTATGTGTATACAAATTTAATTATTGATGTGTATTTTTGTATCTATATTTTATAAATTCATATGCTTATTTTTGTGTCTTTTGTATGTCTATTTTCATACAAATTTAATTATTTTATTGATATTTTGTATTCAGTTTGATACAATTTACATTATTTTATGTGTATTTTGTATATATTTTAATACAAATTTACATTATTTTATTGGTATTTAGTTTATATATTTTGATACAAATTTACATTATTTTATGTGTATTTTGTATATACATTTCAAACGAAATTTACTTAGTTTTATGTGTATTTTGTATATATATTTTCATACAAACTCAAATTATTTTATGTATTTTGTATATATTTTAAAACAAATTTTAGTTATTTTATGTGTATTTTGTATATTTATTTTATTCAAATTTACATTATTTTATTAGTGTTTTGTTTATTTTTTGTGATACAAATTTACATTATTTGAGCTATATTTCTTATATATATATATATATATATATATATATATATATATATATATATATATATATATATATATATATATATATTTATATATATATATATATATATATATATATATATATATATATATATATATATATATATATATATATATATATATTACATTATTTATTTTGTATATATATTTTATACAAATTCAATATTTAATGTTTATTTCTATATATATTTTCAAATAAATTTACATTATTTCAAGTGTATTTTGTACATATATTTTATTCAAATTTACATTATTTTATGTGTATTTTGTATATGTATTTTCAATAGAAATTTAACTTATTATATATGTATTTTGTATATAAATTTTAATACAAATTTCATTATTCGATGTGTATTTTGTATCTGTATTTTTATAAACATATGCTTTATTTTTGTGTATTTTGCATCTTTATTCTCATACAAATTTACATTATTTTATTGATATTCTGTTTATTTATTTTGATACGAATTTTGATGTGTATTTTGTATATATATTTACGTTATTTTATGTGTATTTGTTTATATATTTTCATACAAATTTGCATTATTTTATGTGGGTTTTGTATATGTATTTCAACACAAATTTGCCTAATTTATGTGTATTTTGTATACTATTTTCATACAAACTCAAATTATTTCTATGTATTTTTGTATACATTTTAATACAAATTTTAGTTATGTTATTTGTATTTTATAAATTTATTTTCATTCAAATATATATTATTTTATTGGTGTTTTCTCGATTTATATTGATACGAATTTACATTATTTTAGGTGTATTTTGTATATATATATATATATATATATATATATATATATATATATATATATATATATATATATATATATATATATATATATTTATACGTTTTACATTATTTAATATCTATTTTGAATATATATTTTTATACAAATTCATGGTACTTTATGTGTATTTGTATATATATTTTCAAATAAATTTACATTTTTTTTATGTGTATTTTGTACATATATTTTATTACAAATCTACCTTATTTTATGTTTATTTTGTATGTGTATTTTGTATATTTATATTTATCCAAATACACATTCTTTTATTGGTATTTTGTTTATTTATTTTAATTCGAATTTACATTATTTTATGTGTATTTTGTATACATTTTTTATACGTATTTACTTAATTTTATGTGTATTTTGTATGTATATTTTTATAGAAATCTACGTTTTTTTATTTATATTCGTATATATATTTTGAAACAAATTTACATTGTTTTATATGTATTTTTGCATATCTCTTTCAATACAAATTTACTTTATTGTATGTGCATTTTGTATATTTATTTCAATGCAAATTTAAATATTTTATGTGTATTTTGGTATATATATTTTTATAAGAAATGCGCTATTTTATGGGAATTTTGCATCTTTATTTTCATACAAATTTACATTATTTTATTAATATTCAGTGTATTTATTTTGATACGATGTTACATTATTCTATTTGTTTTTGTATATACTTTTTATACATATTTACATTATTTAATGAGTATCTTGCATACATATTTTATACAAATTTATTATCTATTATCTATTTTCATACAAATACACATTCTTTTCATGATATTTTGTTTATTTATTTCGACACGAATTTACATTATTTGATATGTATTTTGTGTATATATATTTTATACGTATTTACATAATTTCATATGTATTTTGTATATATATTTCTATAGAAATCTACTTTATTTTATGTGTATTCGTATATATATTTTGAAACAGATTTACATTGTTTTATATGTATTTTTGAATATCTCTTTCAATAAAAAATTTACCTTACTGTATATGCATTTTGTATATTTATTTCAATACAAATTTAAATATTTTATGTGTATTTTGGTAAATATATTTTATAAAAATGCGATAATTTTTGGAATTTTGCATCTTTATTTTCATACAAATTTACATTATTTTATTGATATTCTGTGTATTTATTTTGATACGATTTTACATTATTATATTTGTTTTTTGTATATATTTTTTTATACACATTTACATTATTTAATGTGTATCTTGCACATATATTTTATTCAAATTTACGTTATTTTAAGTGTATTTGTTTATATATTTTCATTCAAATTTACATTATTTGATGTGTATTTTGTATATGTATTTCAATACAAATTTACCTAATTTTATGTTTATTTTGTATATTTCTTTTCAAACGAATTTAAATTATTTTTGTGTATTTTTGTATATAGTTTTATACAAACTTAGGTTATTTTATGTACGCATTTACATTATTTAGTGTGTGTTTTGTATATATATATTTATGCAAATTTACTTTATTTTATGTGCATTTTTGTACATATATTTTTATAGAAATTTGATTTATTTGTATATGTTTTCTCATACAAATGTACATTATTTTATTGCTATTTTGTTTATTTATTTTGATACGAGTTACATGATTATATGTGTATTTTGTACATATTTTTTATACGTATTTACATTACTAATATGTATTTTGTTTATATATTTTTAAACAAATCTACGTTACTAATGTATTTGTATAAATATTTTGATACAGATTTACATTATTTTATGTATTTTGTATGTACATTTCAATTCAAATTTAGCTTATTCTAGCTGTATTTTGTATATATATTTTCATACAAATTTAATTACGTCTGTGTATTTTTGTATATAGTTTTATACAAATTTACGATATTTTTTGTGTATTTTGTATATTTATATTTATACAAATACACATTCTTTTACTGGTATTTTGTTTATTTATTTTGATACGATTTTTATGTGTATTTTGTATTCCTTTTTTTTATACGTATTTACTTCATTTTATGTGTATTTTGTATATATTTTTATAGAAATCTACGTTATTTTATGTGTATTCGTATATATATTTTGAAACAAATTTACATTTTTTTATATGTATTTTTGAATATCTCTTTCAATACAAATTTACCTCTCCATATATACCAAAATAAACATAAAAAAATTAAATTTGTATTAAAATAAATATTTAAAAAACACATACAATAAGGTAAATTTGTATTGAAATAGATATGCAAAATACATATAAAACAATGAAAATTTGTTTCAAAATATATATACGAATACACATAAAATAACGTAGATTTCTTATAAAAATATATATACAAAATACACATAAAATGAAGTAAATACGTATAAAAAAATGTATACAAAATACACATAAAATAATGTAAATTCGCATCAAAATAAATATACGAAATACCAATAAAAGAATGTGTATTTGTATAAATATAAATATACAAAATACACATAAAGTAACGTAAATTTATATAAAACTATATACAAAAATACACAGAAGTATTTTAATTTGTATGAAAATAGATATACAAAATAAGGTAAATTCGTTTCAAATTCAATAAACAAAATTCAGATTTTATAAAAATAATATAAAATCAGATTATCAGATTTTGCATATCTATTTTCATACAAACTCAAATTATTTCTATGTATTTTTGTATATATTTTAATACAAATTTTGGTTATGTTATGTGTATTTTGTAAATTTATTTTCATTCAAATATATATTATTTTATTGGTGTTTGGTTGATTTATATTGATACGAGTTTACATTATTTTATATGTACTTTGTATATATATTTTTATACGCTTGTACATTATTTAATATTTATTTTGAATATATATTTTTATACAAACTCATGGTATTTTATGTGTATTTGTATATATATTTTCATATAAATTTACATTATTTTATGTGTATTTTGTACATATATTTTATTACAAATCTACCTTATTTTATGTTTATTTTGTATATGTATTTTGTATATCTATATTTATCCAAATACACATTCTTTTATTGGTATTTTTTTTATTTATTTAAAATCGAATTTACATTATTTTATGTGTATTTTGTATACATTTTTTTTATACGTATTTACTTAATTTTATGTGTATTTTGTATATATATATTTTTTTAGAAATCTACGTTTTTTTATTCGTATTCGTATATATATTTTGAAACAAATTTACATTGTTTTATATGTATTTTTGCATATCTCTTTCAATACAAATTTACCTTATTGTATGTGCATTTTGTATAGTTATTTCAATACAAATTTAAATATTTTATGTGTATTTTGGTATATATATTTTTATAAGAAATGCGCTATTTTATGGGAATTTTGCATCTTTATTTTCATACAAATTTACATTATTTTATTAATATTCGGTGTATTTATTTTGATACGAATTTATATTATTCTATTTGTTTTTTGTATATACTTTTTTATACATATTTACATTATTTAATGAGTATGTTGCATATATATATTTTATACAAATTTATTATCTATTATCTATTTTTATACAAATACACATTCTTTTCATGATATTTTGTTTATTTATTTTGACACAAATTTACATTATTTGATATGTATTTTGTATATATATTTTTATACGTATTTACATAATTTCATATGTATTTTGTATATATATTTCTATAGAAATCTACTTTATTTTATGTGTATTCGTATATATATTTTGAAACAAATTTACATTGTTTTATATGTATTTTTGAATATCTCTTTTAATACAAATTTACCTTACTGTATATGCATTTTGTATATTTATTTCAATACAAATTTAAATATTTTATGTGTATTTTGGTATATATATTTTTCTAAAAAATGCGATAATTTTTGGGAATTTTGCATCTTTATTTTCATACAAATTTACATTATTTTATTGATATTCTGTGTATTTATTTTGATACGATTTTACATTATTCTATTTGTTTTTTGTGTATATATTTTTTATACACATTTACATTATTTAATGTGTATCTTGCATATATATTTTATACAAATTTACGTTATTTTAAGTGTATTTGTTTATATATTTTCATTCAAATTTACATTATTTGATGTGTATTTTGTATATGTATTTCAATACAAATTTACCTAATTTTATGTGTATTTTGTATATTTCTTTTCAAACAAATTTAAATTATTTTTGTGTATTTTTGTATATAGTTTTATACAAATTTAGATTATTTTATGTACGCATTTACATTATTTAGTGTGTGTTTTGTATATATATTTTTTTGCAAATTAATTTATTTTATGTGCATTTTTGTACATATATTTTTATATAGAAATTTGCGTTATTTGTATATGTTTTCTCATACAAATTTACATTATTTTATTGCTATTTTGTTTATTTATTTTGATACGAATTACATGATTATATGTGTATTTTGTACATATTTTTTATACGTATTTACATTACTTAATGTGTATTTTGTTTATATATTTTTAAACAAATCTACGTTATTATATGTATTTGTATAAATATTTTGATACAGATTTACATTATTTTATGAATTTTGTATGTACATTTCAATTCAAATTTAGCTTATTTTAGCTGTATTTTGTATATATATTTTCATACAAATTTAATTACTTCTGTGTATTTTTGTATATTGTTTTATACAAATTTACGATATTTTATGTGTATTTTGTATATTTATATTTTTACAAATACACATTCTTTTACTGGTATTTTGTTTATTTATTTTGATACGATTTTTATGTATTTTTTGTATTCATTTTAATACGAATTGACATTATTCTATGTGTATTTTGTATATATTTTTCATACGAATTTACGTTATTTTATGTGTATTCGTATATATATTTTGAAACAAATTTACATTGTTTTATATGTATTTTGCATATCTATTTCAATACAAATTTGCAAATTTACTTTATTTTATGTGCATTTTTGTAAATATATTTTTTCAGATATTTACGTTATTTTATGTGAATTTTTATATGTTTTCTCATACAAATTTACATTATTTTATTGCTATTTTGTTTATTTATTTTGATACAAATGAAAATAGATATACAAAATATACATAAAATAAACTAAATTTGTATTGAAATATATATACAAAATACATAAAATAATGTAAATTTGTATCAAAATTTTAACAGATGCGCTTAAAATAACGTAAATTTGTTTTAAATATACAAAATACACATTAAATAATGTAAATATGTATAAAAAATATATACAAAACACAAATAGAATAATGTAAAATCGTATCAAAATAAATACACAGAATATTAATAAAACAATGTAAATTTGTATGAAAATAAAGATGCAAAATACCCATTAAATAACGCATTTTTTATAAAAATATATATACCAAAATACACATGAAATATTAATTTGTATTAAAATAAATATACAAATACACATACAAGAAGGTAAATCTGTATTGAAATAGATATGCAAAATACATATAAAACAATGTAAATTTGTTTCAAAATATATATACGAATACACATAAAATAACGTAGATTTGTATAAAAATATATATACAAAATACACATAAAATGAAGTAAATACGTATAAGAAAATGTATACAAAATACACATAAAATAATGTAAATTCGTATCAAAATAAATAAACAAAATACCAATAAAAGAATGTGTATTTGTATAAATATAAATAAACAAAATACACATAAAATAGCGTAAATTTGTATAAAACTATATACAAAATACAGAAGTAATTAAATTCGTATGAAAATAGATATACAAAATACAGATAAAATAAGCTAAATTGGAATTGAAATGTATATACAAAATACATAAAATAATGTAAATTTGTATCAAAATATTTATAAAAATACATATAATAACGTAAATTTGTTTAAAAATATATAAACAAAATACACATTAAGTAATGTAAATACGTATAAAAAATATGTACAAAATACACATATAATCATGTAATTCGTATCAAACTAAATAAAAAAATAGCAATAAAATAATGTAAATTTGTATTAGAAAACATATACAAATACATATAAAATAACGCTAATTTCTATGAAAATATATGTCCAAAAATGAACGTAAAATAAATTAACTTTGGATAAAAATATATCTACAAAACACACATTAAATAATGTAAATGCATACATAAAATAACCTAAATGTGTATAAAACTATATACAAAAATACACAAAAATAATTTAAATTTGTATGAAAAGAAATATACAAAATACACATAAAATTAGGTTAATTTTTATTGAAATACATATACAAAATACACATAAAATAATGTAAATTTGAAAGAAAATATATAAACAAATACACATATAATAACGTAAATTTGTATGAAATATATATACAAAATACACATTAAATAATGTAAATATGTATAAAAAAATATATACAAAACACAAATAGAATAATGTAAAATCGTATCAAAATATATACACAGAATATTAATAAAATAATGTAAATTTGTATGAAAATTAAGATGCAAAATACCTATAAAATAACGCATTTTTTATAAAATTATTGATACCAAAATACACATAAAATATTTGAATTTGTATCAAAATAAATATACAAAATGAACATACTATAAGGTAAATTTGTATTGAAATAGATATGCAAAATACATATAAAACAATGTAAATTTGTTTCAAAATATATATGCGAATACACATAAAATAACGTAGATTTCTATAAAAATACATACACAAAATACACATAAAATTAAGTAAATACGTATAAAAAAATGTATACAAAATACACATAATATAATGTAAATTCGTATAAATATAAATAAACAATATAGCAATAAAAGAATGTGTATTTGTATAAATATAAATATACAAAATGCACATAAAATAACGTAAATTCATATAAAACTATATACATAAAATAACGAAAATATCTATAAAAATATATGTACAAAAATGAACATAAAATAAATTTGCATAAAAATATATATACAAAACACACATTAGATAATGTAAATGAGTATAAAAATATGTATACAAAATACCTATGAAATAATCTAAATTCGTATCGAATTAAATTAAGAAAATACCAATATAATAATGTAATTTTGGATGAAAATATATATACAAAATACACATAAAATAACCTAAATACATATACACATATACACATAAAATAATTTAAAATTGAATTAAATAAATATACGAAATAAACATAAAATAAGGTAAATTTGTAATGAAATATATGAAAAAATACACATAAAATAATATAAATTTGTATGAAAATATATATACAAATACACATTAAATAACATTAATTTGTATAAAATTTGTATCAAAATATATACGAATACACACAATAAAATAACGTAATTTTTTATGAAAATGTATATACAAAATACACATAAAATAATGTAAATTTGTATGAAAATATATAAACAAATACACATAAAATAATGTAAATCTGGATAAAATATATATACAAAATAAACCTTAAATAATGTAAATATGTATAAAAAATATATACAAAATACACATAAAATAATGTTAAATCGTATCAAAATAAATAAAGAGAATATCAATAAAATAATGTAAATTTGTATGAAAATAAAGCTGCAAAATATCCATATAATAACGCATATTTGCATAAAAATATATATACAAAAATACATATAAAATAATTAAATTTGTATTAAAATAAGTATACAAAATGCACGTACAGTAAAGAAAATTTGTATTGAAATAGATATGCAAAATACACATCAATAATGTAAATTTGTATCAAAATATATATACGAATACTCATAAAATAGAGTAAATTTCTATGAAAATATACATACAAGATAGATATACAAAATACACATATAACTAGTTATATTTGTATTTAAATACATGTACAAAAACACATAAAATAATGTAGATTTGTATGAAATGAAAACAAATAAATTTTATAAAATATATATACAAAATACACATAGAATAATGTAAAATCATACCAAATAAATACACAGAATATCAATAAAATAATGTAAATTTGTATGAAAATAAAGATGCAAAATACCCATAAAATAAAGCATATTTTTATAAAAATACATACACAAAAATACACATAGATTAATCAAATTTGTATTAACATTAATATACAAAATGCACATACAATAATGTAAATTTGTATTGAAAAAATATGCAAAATACACATAAAACAATGTAAATTTGTTTCAAAATATATATACGAATACACATAAAATAACGTAGATTTCTATAGAAATATATATACAAAATACACTTGAAATAATGTAAATACGTAAAACATATATATACAAAATACACATTAAATAATGTTAATTCGTGTCAAAATAAATAAAAAAAATATCATGAAAAGAATGTGTATTTGTATGAAAAT
This sequence comes from Eriocheir sinensis, assembly GCF_024679095.1. Taxonomy (NCBI): domain Eukaryota; kingdom Metazoa; phylum Arthropoda; class Malacostraca; order Decapoda; family Varunidae; genus Eriocheir; species Eriocheir sinensis. The sequence continues at coordinate 114,312 of NW_026111706.1, forward strand.
AGATATACAAAATACACATAAAATAACCTAAATTTGTATAAAACTATATACAAAAATAAACAAAAATAATTTAAGCTTGTATGAAAATAAATATACAAAAAACATAAAATTAGGTAAATTTGTATTGAAATACATATACAAAATACACATAAAATAATGTAAATTTGAATGAAAATATATAAACATATAGACTTAAAATAACGTAAATTTGTATCAAATATATATACAAAAAACACATTAAATAATGTAAATATGTATAAAAAAATATATACAAAACACAAATAAAATAATGTAAAATCGTATCAAAATAAATACAGAAAATATTAATAAAATAATGTAAATTTTATGAAAATTAAGATTCAAAATACCCATGTCATGTGTATTCGTATATATATTTTGAAACAAATTTACATTGTTTATATGTATTTTGCATATCTATTTTTGTGTATTCTGTATTTATTTTTGTTATACATAGAATAATGTAAAATCGTATCAAAATAAGTACACAGAATATCAATAAAATAATTTAAATTTGTATGAAAACAAAGATGCAAAATACCCATAAGATAAGCATATTTTTTTTAAATACATATACAAAAATACACATAAAATAATTAAATTTGTATTAAAATTAATATACAAAATGCACGCATACAATAAGGTAAATTTGTATTGAAAAAAAACGCAAAATACAAATAAAACAAAATATATATACGAATACACATAAAATAACGTAGATTTCTATAAAAAAAATATATACAAAATACACATGAAATTATGTAAATACGTATAAAAATATATATATAAAATACATATTAAGTAATGTAAATTCGTGTCAAAATAAATAAACAAAATATCATGAAAAGAATGTGTATTTGTATGAAAATAAATAAGAGATAATAAATTTGTATGAAATATATATGCAAGATATACATTAAATAATGTAAATATGTATACAAAAAATATGTACAAAAAACAAATAGAATAATGTAAGATCGTATCAAAATAAATACACCGAATACTAATAAAATAATGTAAATTTGTATGAAAATAAAGATGCAAAATTCCCATCAAATAGCGCATTTCTCATAAAAATATATATACCAAAATAAACATATAATATTTAAATTTGTATTGAAATAAATATACAAATGCACATACAATAAGGTAAACTTCTATTGAAAGAGATATGCAAAAATACATATAAAACAAAGGAAATTTGTTTCAAAATATACATACGAATAACGTAGATTTCTATAAAAATATATATACAAAATACACATAAAATTAGGTAAATACGTATAAAAAATGTAAACAAAATACACATAAAATAATATAAATTCGAACCAAAATAAATAAACAAAATACCAATAAAAGAATATGTATTTGTATAAATATAAATGTACAAAATACACATACAAAATAAACATAAAATAAGGTTAATTTGTAATGAAATATATGTACAAAATACACATAAAATAATGTAAATTTATATGAAAATATATATACAAATACACATAAAATACCATGAATTTGTATAAAATTATATATTCAAAATAAATATTAAATAATGTAAATGCGTATAAAAATATATATACAAAGTACATATAAAATAATGTAAATTCGTATCAATATAAATCAACAAAATACCAATAAAATAATATATATTTGAATGAAAATAGATTTTCAAAATACACATAACATAACTAAAATTTGTATTGAAATATATACAAAAATACATAAAAATAATTTGAGTTTGTATGAAAATAGATATTCAAAATACACATAAAACTAGGTAAATTTCTTTTGAAATATATATACAAAATACCCATAAAATATTGTAAATTTGTGTCAGAATATATAAACAAATACACATAAAATAAAGTAAATTTGTTTGAAAATATATACAAAATACACATACAATAATGTCAAATCGTATCAAAATGAATGAGCAGAATATCAATAAAATAACGTAAATTTGTATGAAAATAAAGATGCAAAATACCCATAAAATAAAACATATTTTATAAAATACATATACAAAAATACACATAGAATAATTAAATTTGTATTAAAATTAATATACAAAATGTATATACAATAAGGTAAATTTATTGAAAAATATGCAAATACACATAAAGTGTAAATTTGTTTAAAATCTATATACGAATACACATAATATAACGTAGATTTCTATAGAAATATATATACAAAATACACATGAAATGATGTAAATACGTATAGAAATATATATAAAATACACATTAAATAATTTAAATTCTCGTCAAAATAAATCAACAAAATATCAATAAAAGAATGTGTATTTGTATGAAAATAGATATATAAAATACTCATAAAATAACCTAAGTTTGTATAAAACTATATACAAAAATACACAAAAATAATTTAAATTTGTATGAAAATAAATACACAAAATACACATAAAATTATTTTGTATATCTATTTTATACAAATGTACGTTATTTTATGTGAATTTGTTTTCATTTCATACAAATTTACATTATTTTATGTGTATTTTGTACATGTATTTAAATACAAATTTAACTAATTACATATTTTTATATAAATACATATACAAAAATACACATAGATTAATCAAATTTGTATTAAAATTAATATACAAAATGCACATACAATAAGGTAAATTTGTATTGAAAAAATATGCAAAATTCACATAAAACAATGTAAATTTGTTTCAAAATATATATTCGAATACACATAAAATAACGCAGATTTCTATAGAAATAGATATACAAAATACACGAAATAATGTAAATACGTATAAAATATATATACAAAATACACATTAAATAATGTTAATTCGTGTCAAAATAAATAAACAAAATATCATGAAAAGAATGTGTATTTGTATGAAAAAAGATATACAAAATACACATAAAATAACCTAAATTTGTATAAAACTATATAAAAAAATACACAAAAATAATTTAAACTTGTATGAAAATAAATATAAAAAAAACATATAAAAATAGGTAAATTTGTATTGAAATACATATACAAAATACACATAAAATAATGTAAATTTGAATGAAAATATATAAACATATAGACTTAAAATAACGTAAATTTGTATCAAATATATATACAAAAAAAAACCTTAAATAATGTAAATATGTATAAAAAATATATACAAAACACAAATAAAATAATGTAAAATCGTATCAAAATAAATACAGAAAATATTAATAAAATAATGTAAATTTGTATGAAAATTAAGATGCAAAATACCCATAAAATAACGCATTTTTTATAAAAATATTTATACGAAAAAACATAAAATATTTGATTTTGTATTAAAATAAATAGATATACAAAATACACATAAAATAAGCTAAATTTGAATTGAAATATATATACAAAATACATAAAATAATGTAAATTTGTATCAAAATACCTATACAAATACACATATAATAACGTAAATTTGTATAAAAATATATAAACAAAATACACATTAAATAATGTAAATATGTATAAAAAATGTAAAAATACACAAATAATCATGTAATTCGTATCAAAATAAATAGACAAAATACCAATAAAATAATGTAAATTTCTATGAGAAAACATATACAAAATACACATAAATAACGCAAATATCAATAAAAATATATATAATATAATATATTTTTATACATATTTAAAATAATTAATGTATATTTTGTATATATATATTTTATCCAAATCTACGTGATTTTATATGTATTTGTTTATATATTTTCATACAAATTTACATTATTTTATGTGAGTTTTGTAAATGTATTTCAATACAAATTTGCCTAACTTTATGTGTATTTTGCATATCTATTTTCAAACAAATTTAAATTATTTTTGTGTATATTTGTATATATTTTTATACAAATTTTAGTTATTTTATTGTTTTGTATATATATTTTCCTACAAATATACATTCTTTTATTGGAATTTTGTGTATTTAATTTTTTACGAATTTACATTATTTTATGTGTATTTTGTATATATATCTTTCTACGTATTTAAACTATTTTATGTGTATTTTATATATACATTTTCGTAAAAATTTATGTTATTTTATTGTGTGTATTCCTATATATTTTGAAACATTTTATATAAATTCATATTTTTTTATGTGTATTTGTATATATATTTTCATACAAATTTATATTATTTTATGTGTATTCGTACATATATTTTATTACAAATTTACCTTATTTTATGTTTATTTTGTATATTTATTTAATTAAATTTTAAATTATTTAATGTGTATATTTGTATTTGTATTTAGGCTATTTTATGTGTGTTTTCTATATATATTTTCATCCAAAATTACATTATTTTAATGTTATTTTCTTAATTTAACTCGATACGAATTTAGATTATTTCATAGGTATTTTGTATACATATTTTTATACTCATTTACATTATCTAATGTGTGTTTTGTATATATTTTTTTATGCAAACTAATTTTATGTGCATTTTTGTACATATATTTTTATAGAAACTTAAAACGTTATTTTATGTGTATTTTGTATATGTTTTCTCATACAAATTTACATTATTTAATTAGTTTTTTGTTTATTTATTTTGATACGAATGACTTGATTATTTGTGTATTTTGTAAATATTTTTTTATACGTATTTACATTACTTAATGTGTATTTTGTTTATATATTTTTTTTACAAATTTACGTTAATATATGTGTATTTGTTAAAAATATTTTTAGACAAATTTACTTTATTTTATGTATTTTGTATATATATTTCAATTCAAATTAAGCTTATTTTGTGTGTATTTTGTATATCTATTTTCATACAAATTTAATTAGTTCTGTGTATTTTTGTATATAGTTTTATACAAATTTACGTTATTTTATGTGCATTTTGTATATTTATATTTATACAAATACACATTCTCTTATTGGTATTTTGTTTATTTATATTTATACGAATTTACATTATTTTATGTGTATTTTCTATACATTTTTGATTCGTATTTACTTAATTTTATTTGTATTTTGTATATATATATTTATAAAAATCTACGTTATTTTATGTGTATTCGTATATATATTTTGAAACAAATTTACATTGTTTTATATGTTTTTTGCATATATATTTCAATACAAATTTACCTTATTGTATGTGCATTTTGTATATTTATTTTAATACAAATTCAAATATTTTATGTGTATTTTGGTATATATAATTTTATAAAAAATGCGTTATTTTATAGGTATTTTGCATCTTAGTTTTCATACAAATGTACATTATTTTATTAATATTCTGTGTATATATTTTGATACGATTTTATATTATACTATTTGTGTTTGGTATATATTTTTTTATACATATTTTCATTATTTAATGTGTATTTTTATATATATTTTATACAAATTAACGTCATTTTAAGTGTATTTGTTTATATAATTTCATTCAAATTTACATTATTTTAAGTGTATTTTATATATGTATTTCAATACAAATTTACCTAATTTTATATGTATTTTGTATATTTATTTTCATACAAATTTAAATTATTTTTTTGTATATACATATAGAGTAAATTTCTATGAAAATATATATTCAAAATACATATAAAATTATGTAAATAAGTATAAAAATATATATATCAAATACACCTAAAAAAATGAAAATTCGTATCAAAATAAATAAACAAAATTCCGATAAAAGAACGTATATTTGTAGTAAAATAAATATACAAAATACACATAAAATTACGAAAATTTGAATAAAAGTATATACAAAAAAACAAAAAAATAAATTTCAATTTGTATGAAAATAGATATACAAAATACACATATAATTAGTTAAATTTGTATTTAAATACATGTACAAAATACACATAAAATAATGTAAATTTGTATGAAATGAAAACAAATTCACATAAAATAATGTACATTTGTATAAAATAGATATACAAAATATACATAGAATAATGTAAAATCGTATCAAAATAAATACTCAGAATATCAATAAAATAATGTAATTTTGTATGAAAATAAAGATGCAAAATACCATAAAAAAGCATATTTTTTTTTTAAATACATATACAAGAATACACATAGAATAATTGAATTTGTATTAAAATTAATATACAAAATGCACGTACAATAAGGTAAATTTGTATTAAAATATATATGCAAAATACACATAAAACAATGTAAATTTGTTTCAAAATATATATCCGAATACACATAAAATAACGTAGATTTCTATAAAAATATATATACAAAATACACATAAAATGAAGTAAATACGTATAAGAAAATGTATACAAAATACACATAAAATAATGTAAATTCGTATCAAAATAAATAAACTAAATGCCAATAAAGAATGTTTACTTATAAATATAAATAAACAAAATACACATAAAATAACGTAAAATTGTATAAAACTATATACAAAAATAAACAAAAATAATTAAATTTGTATGAAAATAGATATACAAAGGACACATAAAATAAGCTAAATTTGAATTGAAATAAATATAGAAAATACATAAAATAATGTAAATTTGTATCAAAATATATATTCAAATACACATATATTAAAATTAATATACAAAATGCGTATATAATAAGGTAAATTTGTATTGAAAAAATATGCAACATACACGTTTATTCATACAAATTTATATTATTTTATTGGTATTTTGTTTATTTATTTTGATACGAATTACATGATTATATGTGTATTTTGTACATATTTCTTTATACGTATTTACATTATTTAATGTGTATTTTGTTTATATATTTTCATACAAATTAACGTTATTATATGTGTATTTGTATAAATATTTTGATACAAATTAACTTTATTTCATGTATTTTGTATATATATTTCAATTCAAATTTAGCTTATTTTGTGTGTATTTTGTATTTTGTATTTTGTATTTTCATACATATTTAATTACTACTGTGTATTTTGTATATAGTTTTATATAAATTTACGTTATTTTATGTATTTTGTATATTTATATTTATACAAATACACATTCTTTTATTGGTATTTTGTTTATTTATTTTGATACAATTTACATTATTTTATGTGTTTTGTATTCATTTTTTATACGTATTTACTTCATTTTATGTGTATTTTGTATATATATTTTCATAGAAATCTACGTTATTTTATGTGTATTCGTATATATATTTTGAAACAAATTTACATTGTTTTATATGTATTATGCATATCTATTTCAATACAAATTTACCTTATTGTATGTATTTTTTGTATATTTATTTTAATACAAATTTAATTTTTTGATGTGTATTTTAGTATATATATTTTTATAAAAAAAATGCGTTATTCTATGGGTATTTTCCTTCTTTATTTTCATACAAGTTTACATTATTTTAATAATATTCTGTGTATTTATTTTGATACGATTTTACTTTATTCTATTTGTGTTTTGTACATATTTTTTTATACAAATTTACGTTATTTTAAGTGTATTTGTTTATGTATTTTTATTCAAATTTACATTATTTTATGTGTATTTTGTGTATGTATTTCAATAGAAATTTACCTAATTATATGTGTATTTTGTATATTTATTTTCATACAAATTTAAATATTTTTGTGTATTTTTGTATATAGTTTGATAAGATTTAGGTTATTTGAGGTGTATTTTGTATATCTATTTTCATATAAATACACATTCTTTTATTGATATTTTGTATATTTATTTTGACGCGAATTTACATTATTTAAAGTGTATTTTGTATATATATTTTTATACGTATTTACATCATTTCATGTGTATTTTGTATAGTTTTAAACAACTTTATATTATTTAATGTGCATTTTGTATATATATATTTATACAAATACACATTCTTTTATTGGTATATTTTTTTATTTATTTTGATACTAATTTACATTATTTTATGTGTATTTTGTATACGTTTTTTATACGTATTTACTTAATTTTATGTGTATTTTGTATATATATTTTTATAGAAATCTACCTTATTTCATGTGTATTCGTATATATATTTTGAAACAAATTTACATTGTTTATATGTATTTTGCATATCTATTTTTGTATATTCTGTATTTATTTTTGTTATACATAGAATAATGTAAAATCGTATCAAAATAGGTACACAGAATATCAATAAAATAATTTAAATTTGTATGAAAATAAAGATGCAAAATACCCATAAGATAAAGCATATTTTTTTTTAAAATACATATACAAAAATACACATAGAATAATTAAATTTGTATTAAAATTAATATACAAAATGCACACATACAAAAAGGTAAATTTGTATTGAAAAAAAAACGCAAAATACAAATAAAACAGTGTAAATTTGTTTCAAAATATATATACGAATACACATAAAATAACGTAGATTTCTATAGAAATATATATACAAAATACACATGAAATTATGTAAATAGGGATAAAAAAAAAATATATATATATATATATATATATATATATATATATATATATATATATATATATATTATAGGGGCGCATATATAAAATACATATTAAGTAATGTAAATTCGTGACAAAATAAATAAACAAAATATCATGAAAAGAATGTGTATTTGTATGAAAATAAATAATAGATAATAAATTTGTATGTAATATATATGCAAGATACACATTAAATAATGTAAATATGTATAAAAAAAAATATATACAAAAAACAAATAGAATAATGTAAAATCGTATCAAAATAAATACACCGAATATTAATAAAATAATGTAAATTTGTATGAAAATAAAGATGCAAAATTCCCATCAAATAGCGCATTTCTTATAAAAATATATATACCAAAATACACATAAAATATTTAAATTTGTATTGAAATAAATATACAAAATGCACATACAATAAGGTAAACTTCTGTTGAAAGAGATATGCAAAAATACATATAAAAAATTGTAAATTTGTTTCAAAATATACGTAGATTTCTATAAAAATATATATACAAATTCACATAAAATTAGGTAAATACGTATAAAAAAATGTAAACAAAATACACATAAAATAATATAAATTCGAAACAAAATAAATAAACAAAATACCAATAAAAGAATGTGTATTTGTTCTGTGTATTTTTGTATATAGTTTTATACAAATTTACGATATTTTATGTGTATTTTGTATATTTATATTTATACAAATAAATATAAAAATAAATATACAAAATACACATAAAATTAAGTAAATACGTATAAAAAAATGTAAACAAAATACACATAAAATAATGTAAACTCTAAACAAAATAGATAAACAAAATACCAATAAAAGAATGAGTATTTGTATAAATATAAATGTACAAAATACACATACAAAATAAACATAAAATAAGGTAAATTTGATATGAAATATATGTACAAAATACACATAAAATAATGTAAATTTATATGAAAATATATATACAAATACACATAAAATACCATGAATTTGTATAAAATTATATATTCAAAATAAATATTAAATAATGTAAATGCGTATAAAAATATATATACAAAGTACATATAAAATAATGTAAACTCGTATCAATATAAATCAACAAAATACCAATAAAATAATATATATTTGAATGAAAATACATTTACAAAATACACATAACATAACTAAACCTTGTATTGAAATATATACAAAAATACATAAAAATAATTTGAGTTTGTATGAAAATAGATATTCAAAATACATATAAAACTAGGTAAATTTCTTTTGAAATATATATACAAAATACCCATAAAATATTGTAAATTTGTGTGAAAATATATAAACAAATACACATAAAATAACTTAAAATAACGTAAATATGTAACAAATATATATACAAAAAACACATTAAATAATGTAAATATGTATAAAAATATATATACAAAACATAAATAAAATAATGTAAAATCGTATCAAAATAAATACAGAAAATATTAATAAAATAATGTAAATTTCTATGAAAATTAAGATGCAAAATACCCATAAAATAACACATTTTTTATAAAAATATATATACGAAAAAACATAAAATATTTGATTTTGTATTAAAATAAAGAGATATACATTCTTTTATTGGTATTTTGTTTATTTCTTTTGTTTCGAATTTACATTATTTTATGTGTATTTTGTTTACATTTTTTATACGTATTTACTTAATTTTATGTGTATTTTGTTTATATATTTTTATAGAAATCTACGTTATTTTATGTGTATTCGTATATATTTTGAAACAAATTTACATTGTTTTATATGTATTTTTGCATATCTCTTTCAATAGAAGTTTAAGTTATTGTATGTGCATTTTGTATATTTATTTCAATACAAATTTAAATATTTTATGTGTATTTTGTTATATATATTTTTATAAGAAATGCGCTATTTGATGGGAATTTTGCATCTTTATTATACAAATTTATATTATTTTATTAATATTCTGTGTATTTATTTTGATACGATTGTACATTATTCTATTTGTTTTTTGTATATATTTTTTTATACATATTTACATTATTTAATGTGTATCTTGCATATATATTACATACAAATTTATTATCTATTATTTATTTTCATACAAATACACATTCTTTTCATGATATTTTGTTTATTTATTTTGTCACGAATTTACATTACTTAATATGCATTTTATATATATATATTTTTATCCGTATTTACATAATTTCATGTGTATTTTGTATATATATTTCTATAGAAATCTACGTTATTTTATGTGTATTCGTATATATATTTTGAAACAAATTTACACTGTTTTATTTGTATTTTGCGTTTTTTTTCAATAGAAATTTACCTTATTGTATGTGTGCATTTTGTATATTAATTTTAATACAAATTTAATTATTCTATGTGTATTTTTGTATATGTATTTAAACAAAAAAATATGCTTTATCTTATGAGTATTTTGCATCTTTATTTTCATACAAATTTAAATTATTTTTTTGATATTCTGTGTACTTATTTTGATACGATTTTACTTTATTCTATATATAACAAAAATAAATACAGAATACACAAAAATAGATACCTATGCAAAATACATATAAACAATGTAAATTTGTTTCAAAATATATATACGAATACACATGAAATAAGGTAGATTTCTATAAAAATATATATACAAAATACACATAAAATTAAGTAAATACGTATAAAAAATGTATACAAAATACACATAAAATAATGTAAATTAGTATCAAAATAAATAAACAAAATACCAATAAAAGAATGTGTATTTCTATAAATATATATATACAAAATACACATTAAATAATATAAATTTGTTTATAACTATACAAAATACACATGAAATGATGTAAATACGTATAAAAATATATATACAAAATACACGTTAAATAATGTAAACTCGCGTCAAAATAAATAAACAAAATATCAATAAAAGAATGTGTATTTATATGAAAATAGATATACAAAATACACATAAAATAACCTAAATTTGTATCAAACTATATACAAAAATACACAAAACTTTTTTAAATTTGTATGAAAATAAATATACAAAATACACATAAAATTAGGTAAATTTCTATTGAAATACATACACAAAATACACATAAAATAATGTAAATTTGAATGAAAATACATAAACAAATACACTTAAAATAACGTAAATTTGTATAAAAAAATATAAACAAAACACAAATAGAATAATGTAAAATCGTATCAAAATAAATACACAGAATATTAATAAAATAATGTAAATTTGTATGAAGAAAAAGAAGCAAAATACCCATAAAATAACGCATTTTTTTTATTTATAAAAATATATATACCAAAAGACACATAAAAATATTAGTTTGTATTAAAATAAATATACAAAAAACACATACAATAAGGTAAATTTGTATTGAAATAGATATGCAAAATACATATAAAACAATGTAAATTTGTTTCAAAATATATATACGAATACACATAAAATAACGTAGATTTCTATAAAAATATATATACAAAATACACATAAAATGAGGTAAATACGTATAAAAAATGTATACAAAATACACATAAAATAATGTAAATTCGTATCAAAATAAATAAACAAAATACCAATAAAAGAATGTGTATTTGTATGAATATAAATATACAAAATACACATAAAATAACGTAAATTTATATAAAACTATATACAAAAATACACAGAAGTAATTAAAATTGTTTGAAAATATATACAACATACACACGAAATAAGCTAAATTTGAATTGAAATATATATACAAAATACATGAAATAAAGTAAATTTGTATCAAAATATTTATACAAATACACATATAATAACGTAAATTTGTATGAAAATATATAAACAAAATACACATTAAATAATGTAAATACGTATAAAGAAATATGTACAAAATACACATATAATCATGTAATTCGCATCAAAATAAATAAACAAAATACCAATAAAATAATATAAATTTGTATGAGTAAACGTGTATATTGCATATTTTTTCAATACAAATTTATCTTATTATATACGCATTTTGTATATTAATTTTAAAATATGTGTATTTGAATATATATTTTGATAAAAATTTACATTATTTTATGTATTTTCTATATTTATTTCAATTCAAATTTAGCTTATTTTATGTGTCTTTTGTATATCTATTTTCATACAAATTTAATTATTTTTGTTTATTTTTGTATATAGTTTTATACAATTTTACGTTATTTTATGTGTATTTTGTATATATATTTTGAAACAAATTTATATTGTTTTATGTGTATTTTGCACTTTTGTATATTTTTGTAATACAAATTTAAATATTTTATGTGTATTTTGTATATATATTTTCATACAAATTTCCATTATTTTATGTTTATTTTGTATTTTTATTACAATAAAATTTTACATATTTTCTTTTTTATTTTTTATATTTTTTTTAATAAAATTTTAAATTTTTTTTGTTTTTTTATAGAGATTTTTTACATTTATTTTTTATATATTATATTTTGTTTTTATATATATTTTTTTACAATAATTTTTTTTTTGTTTATTTATTTTGATGGGAATTTACATTATTTAATGTGTATTGTGTATATATATTTTTATACGTATTTACGTCATTTCATGTGTATTTTGTATATATATTTCTATAGAAATATACGTTATTTTATGTGTATTCGTATATATATTTTGAAACAAATATACATTGTTTTATGTGCATTTTGTATATTTTTTCAATACAAATTTCCCTTATTGTACGTGCATTTTGTATATTAATTTTAATACAAATTCAATTATTCTATGTGTATTCTTGTATATGTATTTAAAAAAAATATGCTTTATTTTATTGGTATTTTGCATCTTTATTTTCATATAAAATTACATTATTTTATTGATATTCTGTGTATTTATTTTGATACGATTTTACATTATTCTATGTATATTTTGTATATCTATTTTATAGAAATGTACGTTATTTTATGTGAATTTGTTTTCATTTCATACAAATTTACGTTATTTTATGTGTATTTGGACATGTATTTAAATACAAATTTAACTAATTATATGTGTATTTTGTATATCTATTTTCATACAAATTGAAATTTATTTTTTTGTTTTTTTGTATATACTTTTATTCAAATTTTCGTAATTTTATGTGTATTTTGTATATTTATTTTCCTACAAATATACGTTCTTTTATCGGAATTTTGTTTATTTATTTTGATACGAATTTTCATTATTTTAGGTGTATTTGATATATATATTTTTATACTTATTTACATAATTTTATATGTATTTTGAATATATATTTTCATAGAAATTTACTCTATATGTATATACAAAAAAACACAAAAATAATTTAAATTTGTATGAAAATAAATATACAAAATACATATAAAATTAGGTAAATTTGTATTGAAATACATATACAAAATACACTTAAAATAATGTAAATTTGAATGAAATTATATAAACAAATACACTTAAAATGACGTTAATTTGTATAAAATATATATAAAAAATACACATTAAATAATAAAAATATGTATAAAGAAATATATACAAAACACAAATAGTATAATATAAAATCGTATCAAAATATATACACAGAATATTAATAAAATAATGTACATTTGTATGAAAACTAAGATGCAAAATACCTATAAAATAACGCATTTTTTATAAAATTATATATAGCAAAATACACATAAAATATTTGAATTTGTATTAAAATAAATATACAAAATGCACATACAATAAGGTAGATTTGTTTTGAAATAGATATGCAAAAAACATATAAAACAATGTAAATTTGTTTCAAAATATATATACGAATACACATAAAATAACGTAGATTTCTATAAATATATATATACAAAATAGAAATAAAATTAAGTAAATACGAATCAAAATTGTATACAAAATACACATAAAATAATGTAAATTCGTATAAATATAAATAAACAAAATACCAATAAGAGAATGTGTATTTGTATAAATATAAATATACAAAATGCACATAAAATAACGTAAATTTGTATGAAACTATATACAAAAATACACAGAAGTAATTAAATTTGTATGAAAATAGATATACAAAATACACACAAAATAAGCTAAATTTGAATTGAAATATATATACAAAATACATAAAATAAAGTAAATTCGTTTCAAAATATTTTTAACAAATACACATACAATAACGTAAATTTGTAAAAAAAACTATATAAACAAAATACACATTAAGTAATGTAAATACGTATAAAAAAAATATTTACAAAATACACAAATAATCAAGTCATTCGTATCAAAATAAATAAACAAAAAACTAATTAAATAATGTCAATTTGTATGAGAAAACATATACAAAATACACATAAAATTACGCAAATTTCTATAAAAATATATGTCCAAAAAAGCACATAAAATTAAGTTGCTTATAAAATATATATACAAAACACACATTAGATAATGTAAATGAGTATAAAAATATGTATACAAAATACCTATGAAATAATCTAAATTCGTATCGAGTTAAATTAAGAAAATAACAATAAATTAATGTTATTTTGGATGAAAATATATATAGAAAACACACATAAAATAACCTAAATACAAATACAAATAAACACATTAAATAATTTAAAATTGAATGAAATAAATATACAAAATAAACATAAAATAAGGTAAATTTGTAATAAAATATATGTAAAAATTCACTTAAAATAATATAAATTTATATGAAAATATATATATACAAATACATATAAAATAACATGAATTTGTATAAAATTTGTTTCAAAATATATACGAATGCACACAATAAAATAACGTAAATTTTATGAAAATGTATATATAAAATACACATAAAATAATTTAAATACGTAGAAAAATATATATACAAAATACACATAAAATAATGTAAACTCGTAACAAAATAAATACACAAAATTCCAATAAAAGAATGTATATTTGTAGGAAAATATATATACAAAAAACAAATAAAATAACTAAAATTTGTATAAAAATATATACAAAAATACACATAAATAATACAAATTTGTTTGAAAATAGATATGCAAAATACACATAAAGTTAGGCATATTTGTATATATATATATATATATATATATATATATATATATATATATATATATATATATATATATATATATATATATACATATATATATATATATATATATATATATATATATATATATATATATATATATATATATATATATATATATATATATATATATATATATATATATATATATATATATATATATATATATATATATATATATATATATATATATATATATATATATATATATACAAAATATACATTAAATATTTTAAATATGTATAAAACTATATTATATTATATATATTTTTATTGATATTTGCGTTATTTATGTGTATTTTGTATATGTTTTCTCATTGAAATTTACATTGTTTTATTGGTATTTTGTCTATTTATTTTGATACGAATTACATGATTATTTGTGTATTTTTTACATTTTTTTATACGTATTTACATTATTTAATGTGTATTTTGTTTATATATTTTTATACAAATTTACGTTATTATATGTGTATTTGTATAGGTATTTTGATACAAATTTACATTATTTTATGTATTTTGTATCTATATTTCAATTCAAATTTAGCTTATTTTATGTGTATTTTTTATATATATTTATTTTAATACAAAATCAAATATTTTATGTTTTTTCGTATATATATTTTTATAAAAAATGCGTTATTTTATGGGTATTTTGCATCTTAATTTTCATACAAATTTACATTATTTTATTAATATTTTCTGTATTTATTTTGATACGATTTTACATTATTTTATTTGTGTTTTGTATATATTTTTTATACATATTTACATTATTTAATGTTTTTTTTGTATATATATTTGATACAAATTTACGTTATTTTAAGTCTATATGTTTATATATTTTCATTCAAATTTACATTATTTTATGTGTATTTTGTATATGTATTTCAATACAAATTTACCTATTTTTATATGTTTTTTGTATATTTATTTTCATACAAGTTTAAATAATTTTTGTGTATTTTTGTATATAGTTTTATACAAATTTAGGTTATTTTATGTGTATTTTGTATATCTATTTTCATACAAATACACATTCTTTTCATGATAATTAGTTTATTTATTTTGACACGAATTAACATTATTTAATGTGTATTTTGTATATATATATTTTTATACGTATTTACATTATTTCAAGTGTATTTTGTATATATATTTCTATAGAAATCTGCGTCATTTTATGTGTATTCGTATATATATTTTGAAACAAATTTACATTGTTTTATGTGTATTTTGCATATTTTTTCAATACAAATTTACCTTATTGTATGTGCATTTTGTATATTAATTTTAATACAAATTTGATTAATCTATGTATATTTTTGTATATGTATTTTTATAAAAATATGCTTTATTTTATGGGTATTTTGCATCTTTATTTTCATACAAATTTACATTATTTTATTGATATTCTGTGTATTTATTTTGATATGTTTTTACATTATTCTATGTGTATTTTGTATATATATTTTATATAAAATGTATTTGTTTTCATTTCATACAAATCTACATTATTTTATGTTTTTTGTACATGTATTTAAATACAAATTTAACTAGTTATATGTATATTTTGTATATCTATTTTGTATGTATATTTCCATAGAAATTTACTCTATTTTATGAGTATTCGTATATATATTTTGATACAAATTTACATTATTAATGTGTATTTTGCATATCTATTTCAATACAAATTTACTTTATTGTACGTGCATTTTGTATATTTATTTTAATACAAATTTAATTATTTTATATGTATTTTGTATATATATTTTTATGCAAATATGCGTTATTATATGGATATTTTGCATCTTTATTTTCATACAAATTTACATTATTTTATTGATATTCTCTTTATTTATTTTGATACGATTTAACATTATTCTATGTGTTTTTTGTATATATTTTTTTATACATATTTACATTATTTAATGTTCATTTTGTATATATATTTTATCCAAATTTACATTATTTTATGTGTATTTGTTTATATATTTTCATTCATATTTACATTATTTTATGTGTTTTTGTATATACATTTTTCTACGTATTTAATTTATTTTATGTGTATTTTGTATATACATTTTCATAAAAAAATTACGTTATTTTATTGTGTGTATAAGTATATATTTTGATACAAATTTTATACAAATTCATGTTATTTAATGTGTATTTGTATATATATTTTCATACAAATTTATATTATTTTATGTGTATTTTTTCATATATTTCATTACAAATTTACCTTATTTTATGTTTATTTTGTATATTTATTTCATTCATTTTTAAATTATTTTATGTGTATATTTGTATTTGTATTTAGATTATTTTATGTGAATTTTTTATATATATTTTCATCCAAAATTACATTATTATATTGGTATTTTCTTAATTTAATTCGATACGAATTTAGATCATTTCATAGGTATTTTGTATACATATTTTTATACTCATTTACATTATCTAATGTGTGTTTTGTATATATTTTTTTATGCAAATTTATTTTATGTTCATTTTTGTACATATATTTTTATAGAAATTTGCGTTATTTTATGTATATAGTTTTATATAAATTTACGTTATTTTATGTGTATTTTGTATATTTATATTTATACAAATACACATTCTTTTATTGCTATATTGTTTATTTATATTTATACGAATTTACATTATTTTATGTGTATTTTGTATACATTTTTTTATACGTATTTACTTAATTTTATGTGTATTTTGCATATGTTTTTTTTTTGAAATCTACGTTATTTTATGTGTATTCGCATATATATTTTTAAACAAATTTACATTATTTTATATGTATTTTGCATATCTATTTCAATACAAATTTACCTTATTGTATGTGCATCTTGTATATTTATTTTGATACAAATTCAAATATTTTATGTGTATTTTGGTATCAATAATTTTATAAAAAATGCGTTATTTTATAGGTATTTTGCATCTTAATTTTCATACAAATTTACATTATTTTATTAATATTATGTGTATATATTTTGATACGATTTTACATTATTCTATTTGTGTTTTCTATATATTTTTTATATTTATTTACATTATTTAATGTGTATTTTGTATATATATTTCATACAAATTAACGTTATTATATGTGTATTTGTTTATATATTTTCTTTCAAATTTACATTATTTTATGTGTATTTTGTATATGTATTTCAATAGAAATTAACCTATATTTATGTGTATTCTGTATATTTCTTTTCATACAAATTTAAATTATTTTTGTGTATTTTTGTATATAGTTTTATACAAATTTAGGTTATTTTATGTACGCATTTACATTATTTAATGTGTGTTTTGTATATATATTTTTATCCAAAGTTAATTTATTTTACGTTCATTTTTGGACATATATTTTTATAGAAACTAGCGTTATTTTATACGTATTTGTATATGTTTTCTTATACAAATTTACATTATTTTATTGCTATTTTGTTTATTTAGTTTGATACGAATTACATGATTATATGTGTATTTTGTACATATTTTTATACGTATTTACATTACTTAATGTGTATTTTGTTTATATATTATTAAACAAATTTACGTTATTATATGTATTTTTATAAATATTTTGATACAAATTTACATTATTTTATGTATTTTGTATATACATTTCAATTCAAATTTAGCTTATTTTATCTGTATTTTATATATCTATTTTCATACAAATTTAATTACTTCTGTGTATTTTTGTATATAGTTTTATACAAATTTACGTTATTTTATGTGTATTTTGTATATTTATATTTATACAAATACACATTCTTTTATTGGTATTTTGTTTATTTATTTTGATACGAATTTACTTTATTTTATGTGTATTTTGTATACATTTTCTTATACGTATTTACTTCATTTTACGTGTATTTTGTATATAATTTTTTTTATACAAATCTACGTTATTTTATGTGTATTCGTATATATATTTTGAAACAAATTTACATTGTTTTATATGTATTTTGCATATCTATTTCAATACAGATTTACCTTATTGTATGTGTATTTTGTATATTTATTTTAATACAAATAAATTTTTTTATGTGTATTTTTGTATATATATTTAAAAAAAATGCGTTATTTTATGGGTATTATGCTTCTTTATTTTCATACAAATTTAAATTATTTTATTAATATTCTGTGTATTTATTTTGATACGATTTTACATTATTCTATTTGTGTTTTGTATATATTTTTTTATACAGATTTACGTTTTTTTAAGTGTATTTGTTTATGTATCTTCATTCAAATTTACAGTATTTTATGTGTATTTTGTATATGTATTTCAATACAAATTTACCTAATTTTATGTGTATTTTGTATATTTATTTTCTTACAAATTTAAATTATTTTTGTGTATTTTTGTATATAGTTTTATACAAATTTATGTTATCTTATGTGTATTTTGTATATTTATTTTCATACAAATACACACTCTTTTATTGACATTTTGTTTATTTATTTTGACGCGAATTTACATTATTTAATGTGTATTTTGTATATATATTTTTATACGTATTTACATCCTTTCATGTGTATTTTGTATATTTATAAAAAATGCGTTATTTTATGGGTATTTTGCATCTTTATTTTCATACAAATTTACATTATTTTATTTACATTCTGTGTATTTATTTTAATATGATTTTACATTATTCTATTTGTGTTTTGTATATATATTTTTTATACATATTTACATTATTTAATGAGTATTTTTTATATATATTTTATACAAATTTATGTTAATTTAAGTGTATTTGTTTATATATTATCATTCAAATTTACATTATTTTATGTGTATTTTGTATATGTATTTCTTTACAAATTTACCTAATTTTATGTGTATTTTGTATATTTATTTTCATACAAATTTAACTTATTTTTTGGGTATTTTTATATATAGTTTTATACAAATTTACGTTATTTTATGTATATTTTGTATATGTATTTTCATACAAATACTCATTCTTTTATTGATATTTTAATTATTTATTTTGACACGAATTTACCTTATTTAATGTGTATTTTGTATATATATTTTTATACGTATTTACAACATTTCATGTGTATTTTGTATATATATTTCTATAGAAATCTGCGTTATTTTATGTGTATTCGTATAAATATTTTGAAACAAATCTACATTATTTTATGTGTATTTTGTATATATATTTCATTATAAATTTGCCTTATTTTAAGTTTATTTTTATATCTATTTTCATTCAAATTCAAATCATTTTATGTGTATATATTTATTTGTATTTACGTTATTTTATGTGTATTTTCTATATATATTTTCATTCAAAATTACATTATTTTATCGGTATTTTGTTCATTTATTTCGATACGAATTTAGACTATTTCATGTGTATTTTCTATACATATACATATAGAGTAAATTTCTACGAAAATATATATTCAAAATACATATAAAATTATGTAAATAAGTATAAAAATATATATATCAAATACACCTAAAAAAATGAAAAGTCGTATCAAAATAAATAAATGAAATTCCGATAAAAGAACGTAAATTCGAATTAAAATAAATAAACAAAATACCAATAAAAGAATGTGTATTTGGATAAATATAAATATACAAAATACACATACAAAATAAACATTAAATAATGTAGATTTGTAATAAAATATATGTACAAAATACACATAAAATAATGTAAATTTATATGAAAATATATATACAAATACACATAAAATACCATGAATTTGTATAAAAATATTTATTCAAAATAAATATTAAATAATGGAAAAGCGTATAAAAATATATATACAAAGTACATATAAAATAATGTAAATTCGTATCAATATAAATCAACAAAACACCAATAAAATAATATATATTTGAATGAAAATAAATTTACAAAATACACATAACATAACTAAAATTTGTATTAAAATATATACAAAAATAAATAGAAATAATTTCAGTTTGTATGAAAATAGATATACAAAATACACATAAAACTAGGTAAATTTCTTTTGAAATGTATATACAAAATACCCATAAAATATTATAAATTTGTGTCAAAATATATAAACAAATACACATAAAATAACGTAAATTTGTATGAAAAATATATACAAAATACACATAGAATAATGTCAATTCCTATCAAAATGAATGAGCAGAATATCAATTGTATGAAAATAAAGATGCAAAATACCCAAAAAATAAAGCATATGTTTATAAAAATACAGATACAAAAATACACATCGAATAATTAAATTTGTATTAAAATTAATATACAAAATGTGTATATAATAAGGTAAATTTGTATTGAAAAAATATGCAACATACACGTTTACTCATACAAATTTATTATATTTTATTGGTATTTTGTTTATTTATTTTGATATGAATTACATGATTATATGTGTATTTTGGACATATTTTTTTTTATACGTATTTACATTATTTAATGTGTATTTTGTTTATATATTTTCATACAAATTTACGTTATTATATGTGTATTTGTATAAATATTTTGATACAAATTTACTTTATTTCATGTATTTTGTATATATATTTCAATTCAAATTTAGCTTATTTCGTGTGTATTTTGTATATATTTTCATACAAATTTAATTACTTCTGTGTATTTTTGTATATAGTTTTATATAAATTTACGTTATTTTATGTGTATTTTGTATATTTATATTTATACAAATACACATTCTTTTATTGGTATTTTGTTTATTTATTTTAATACGAATTTACATTATTTTATGATATATATTTTATCCAAATTTACATTATTTTATGTGTATTTGTTTATATATTTTCATACATATTTGCATTATTTTATGTGTTTTTTGTATATATATTTTTCTACGTATTTAAATTATTTTATGTGTATTTTGTATATACATTTTCATAAAAAAATTACGTTATTTTATTGTGTGTATAAGTATATTTTGGTACAAATTTTATACAAATTCATGTTATTTAATGTGTATTTGTGTATATATTTTCATACAAATTTATATTATTTTATGTGTTTTTTTCATGTATTTCATTACAAATTTACCTTATTTTATGTTTATTTTGTATATTTATTTCATTCAATTTTAAATTATTTTATGTGTATATTTGTATTTGTATTTAGGTTATTTTATGTGTATTTTGTATATATATTTTCATCCAAAATTACATTATTTTATTGGTATTTCTTAATTTAATTCGATACGAATTTAGATTATTTCATAGGTATTTTGTATACATATTTTTATACTCATTTACATTATCTAATGTGTGTTTTGAATATATATTTTTATGCAAATTTACTTAATGTTCATTTTTGTACATATATTTTTATAGAAATTTGCGTTATTTTATGTATATAGTTTTATATAAATTGACGTTATTTTATGTGCATTTTGTATATTTATATTTATACAAATACACATTCTTTTATTGGTATATTGTTTATTTACATTTATACGAATTTACATTATTTTATGTGTATTTTGTATACATTTTTTTATACGTATTTACTTAATTTTATGTGTATTTTGTATATGTATTTTTATAGAAATCTACGTTATTTTATGTGTATTCGTAATTTACATTATTTTATATGTATTTTGCATATCTATTTCAATAGAAATTTACTTTATTGTATGTGCATTTTGTATAATTATTTTAATACAAGTTCAAATATTTTATGTGTATTTTGGTATCAATAATTTTATAAAAAATGCGTTATTTTATAGGTATTTTGCATCTTAATTTTCATTTTATATGTACTTTGTATATATATTTTTATACGCTTTTACATTATTTAATATTTATTTTGAATATATATTTTTATATAGATTCATGGTATTTTATGTGTATTTGTATATATATTTTCATATAAATTTACATTATTTTATGTGTATTTTGTACATATATTTTATTACAAATCTACCTTATTTTATGTTTATTTTGTATGTGTATTTAGTATATTTATATTTATCCAAATACACATTCTTTAATTGGTATTTAAAATTCGAATTTACATTATTTTATGTGTATTTTGTATACATTTTTTGATACGTATTTACTTAATTTTATGTGTATTTTGTATATATATTTTTATAGAAATCTACGTTTTTTTATTTGTATTCGTATATATATTTTGAAACAAATTTACATTGTTTTATATGTATTTTTGCATATCTCTTTCAATACAAATTTACCTTATTGTATGTGCATTTTGTATATTTATTTCAATACAAATTTAAATATATTATGTGTATTTTGGTATATATATTTTTATAAGAAATGCTCTATTTTATGGGAATTTTGCATCTTTATTTTCATACAAATTTACATTATTTTATTAATATTCGGTGTATTTATTTTGATACGATGTTACATTATTCTATTTGTTTTTTGTATATACTTTTTTATACATATTTACATTATTTAATGTGTATCTTGCATATATATTTTATACAAATTTATTATCTATTATCTATTTTCATACAAATACACATTCTTTTCATGATATTTTGTCTATTTATTTTGACACGAATTTACATTATTTGATATGTATTTTGTATATATATTTTTATACGTATTTACATAATTTCATATGTATTTTGTATATATATTTCTATAGAAATCTAATTTATTTTATGTGTATTCGTATATATATTTTGAAACAAATTTACATTGTTTTATATGTATTTTTGAATATCTCTTTCAATACAAATTTACCTTACTGTATATGCATTTTGTATATTTATTTCAATACAAATTTAAATATTTTATGTATTTTGGTATATATATATATTTTTTTTAAAATGCGATAATTTTTGGGAATTTTGCATCTTTATTTTCATACAAATTTACATTATTTTATTGATATTCTGTGTATTTATTTTGATACGATTTTACATTATTCTATTTATTTTTTGTACATATTTTTTTATACACATTTACATTATTTAATGTGTATCTTGCATATATATTTTATACAAATTTACGTTATTTTAAGTGTATTTGTTTATATATTTTCATTCAAATTTACATTATTTGATGTGTATTTTGTATATGTATTTCCATACAAATTTACCTAATTTTATTTGTATTTTGTATATTTCTTTTCAAACAAATTTAAAGTATTTTTGTGTATTTTTGTATATAGTTTTATACAAATTTAGGTTATTTTATGTACGCATTTACATTATTTAGTGTGTGTTTTGTATATATCTTTTTATGCTAATTTCCTTTATTTCATGTGCATTTTTGTACATATATTTTTATAGAAATTTGCGTTATTTGTATATGTTTTCTCATACAAATTTACATTATTTTATTGCTATTTTGTTGATTTATTTTGATACGAATTACATGATTATATGTGTATTTTGTACATATTTTTTATACGTATTTAGATTACTTAATGTGTATTTTGTTTATATATTTTTAAACAAATCTACGTTATTATATGTATCTGTATAAATATTTTGATACAGATTTACATTATTTTATGTATTTTGTATGTACATTTCAATTCAAATTTAGCTTATTTTAGCTGTATTTTGTATATATATTTTCATACAAATTTAATAATTTCTGTGTATTTTTGTATATAGTTTTATACAAATTTACGATATTTTATGTGTATTTTGTATATTTATATTTATACAAATACACTTTCTTTTACTGGTATTTTGTTTATTTATTTTGATACGATTTTTATGTGTATTTTGTATTAATTTTTTTATACGTATTTACTTCATTTTATGTGTGTTTTGTATATATTTTTATAGAAATCAACGTTATTTTATGTGTATTCGTATATATATTTTGAAACAAATTTACATTGTTTTATATGTATTTTGCATATCTATTTCAATACAAATTTACCTTACAGTATGTGCATTTTTTATATTTATTTTAATAAAAATTTTAATATTTTATGTGTATTTTGATATATATATTTTTATAAAAAATGCGTTATTTTATGGCTATTTTGCATCTTTATTTTCATAAAAATTTACATTATTTTATTAATATTCTGTGTATTTATTTTGATACGATTTTACATTATTCTATTTGTGTTTTGAATATATTTTTTTATACATATTTACATTATTTAATTATTATTTTGTATATATATTTGATTCAAATTTACGTTATTTTAAGTGTATATGTTTATATATTTTCATTCAAACTTCCATTATTTTATGTGTATTTTGTATATGTATTTCAATACAAATTTACCTAATTTTATGTGTATTTTGTATATTTATTTTTATACAAATTTAAATTATTTTTGTGTATTTTTGTATATAGTTTTATACAAACTTAGGTTATTTTATGAGTATTTTGTATATCTTTTTTCATACAAATACACATTCTTTTATTGATATTTTGTTTATTTATTTTGACGAGAATTTAAATTATTTAATGTGTATTTTGTATATATATTTTTATACGTATTTACATCATTTCATGTGTATTTTGTATATATATTTCTATAGAAATCTACGTTATATTATGTGTATTCGTATATAGATTTTTAAACAAATTTACACTTTTATGTGTATTTTGCATATTTTATCAATACAAATTTACCTTATTGTATATGCATTTTTTATATTAATTTTAATACAAATTTAATTATTCTATGTGTATTTTTGTATATGTATTTTTATAAAAATATGCTTTATTTTATGGGTATTTTGCATCTTTATTTTCATACAAATTTACGTTATTTTATTGATATTCTGCTCATTCATTTTGATACGATTTGACATTATTCTATGTGTATTTTGTAAATATTTTTCATAAAAATTTACGTTATTTTATGTGTAATTGCTTATATATTTTGACACAAATTTACAATATTTTATGGGTATTTTGTATATACATTTCAAAAGAAATTTACCTAGTTTTATGTGTATTTTGTATATCTATTTTCAAACAAACTCAAATTATTTCTATGTATTTTTGTATATATTTTAATACAAATTTTAGTTATGTTATGTGTATTTTGTAAATTAATTTTCATTCAAATATATATTATTTTATTGGTGTTTTGCTGATTTATATTGATACGAATTTACATTATTTTATATGTGCTTTGTATAAATATTTTTATACGCTTTTACATTATTTAATATTTATTTTGAATATATATTTTTATACAAATTCATGGTATTTTATGTGTATTTGTATATATATTTTTATATAATTTTACATTATTTTCTGTGTATTTTGTACATATATTTTTTTACAAATCTACCTTATTTTATGTTTATTTTGTATGTGTATTTTCTATATTTATATTTATCAAAATACACATTCTTTTATTGGTATTTTGTTTATTTATTTTAATTCGAATTTACATTATTTTATGTGTATTTTGTATACAATTTTTTATACGTATTTACTTAGTTTTATGTGTATTTTGTATATATATTTTTATAGAAATCTACGTTTTTTTATTTGTATTCGAATATATATTTTGAAACAAATTTACATTGTTTTATATGCATTTTTGCATATCTCTTTCAATACAAATTTACCTTATTGTATGTGCATTTTGTATATTTATTTCAATGCAAATTTAAATATTTTATGTGTTTTTTGGTATATATATTTTTATAAGATTACGAAAATTTGAATAAAAATATATACAAAAAAACAAAAAAAAATTTTCAATTTGCATGAAAATAGATATACAAAATACAAATATAATTAGTTAAATTTGTATTTAAATACATGTACAAAATACACATAAAATAATGTAAATTTGTATGAAATGAAAACAAATTCACATAAAATTCGCGTCTAAATAAATAAACAAAATATCAATAAAAGAATGTGTATTTGTATGAAAATAGATATACAAAATACACATAAAATAACCTAAATTTGTATCAAACTATATACAAAAATAAACAAAAATATTTTAAATTTGTATGAAAATAAATATACAAAATACACATAAAATTAGGTAAATTTGTATTGAAATACATACACAAAATACACATAAAATAATGTAAATTTGAATGAAAATACATAAACAAATACACTTAAAATAACGTAAATTTCCATAATAATAATGTAAAATCGTATCAAAATAAATACACAGAAAATTAATAAAATAATGTAAATTTGTATGAAAATAAAGAAGCAAAATACCCATATAATAACGCATTTTTTTTATTTGTAAAAATATATATACCAAAATACACATAAAAAAATTTAATTTGTATAAAAATAAATATACAAAAAACACATACAATAAGGTAAATTTGTATTGAAATAGATATGAAAAATACATATAAAACAATGTAAATTTGTTTCAAAATATATATACGAATACACATAAAATAACGTAGATTTCTATAAAAATATATATACAAAATACACATAAAATGAAGTAAATACGTATAAAAAAATGTATACAAAAAACACATAAAATAATGTAAATTCGTATCAAAATAAATAAACAAAATACCAATAAAAGAATGTGTATTTGTATAAATATAAATATACAAAATACACATAAAATAACGTAATTTTATATAAAACTATATACATAAATACACAGAAGTAATTATATTTGTATGAAAATATATACAAAATACACACAAAATAAGTTAAATTTGATTTGAAATATATATACAAAATACATGAAATAAAGTAAATTTGTATCAAAATATTTATACAAATACACATATAATAACGTAAATTTGTTTGAAAATATATAAACAAAATACACATTAAATAATGTAAATACGTATAAAAAATATGTACAAAATACACATATAATCATGTAATTCGTATCAAAATAAATAAACAAAATACCAATAAAATAATATAAATCTGTATGAGTAAACGTGTATGTTGCATATTTTTTCAATACAAATTTACCTTATTATATACGCATTTTGTATATTAATTTTAATACAAATTTAATTATTCGATGTGTAATTTGTATCTGTATTTGTATATATATTTTTATACGCTTTTACATTATTTAATATTTATTTTGAATATATATTTTTATACAAATTCATGGTATTTTATGTGTATTTGTATATATTTTTATATACTTTTACATTATTTTATGTGTATTTTGTACATATATATTTTTACAAATCTACCTTATTTTATGTTTATTTTGTATGTGTATTTTCCATATTTATATTTATCCAAATACACATTCTTTTATTGGTATTTTGTTTATTTATTTTAATTCGAATTTACATTATTTTATGTGTATTTTGTATACATTTTTTATACGTATTTACTTAGTTTTATGTGTATTTTGTATATATATTTTTATAGAAATCTACGTTTTTTTATTTGTATTCATATATATTTTGAAACAAATTTACATTGTTTTATATGTATTTTTGCATATCTCTTTCAATACAAATTTACCTTATTGTGTGTGCATTTTGTATATTTATTTCAATGCAAATTTAAATATTTTATGTGTTTTTTGGTATATATATTTTTATAAGATTACGAAAATTTGAATAAAAATATATACAAAAAAACAAAAAAACAAAAATTTTCAATTTGCATGAAAATAGATATACAAAATACACATATAATTAGTTAAATTTGTATTTAAATACATGTACAAAATACACATAAAATAATGTAAATTTGTATGAAATGAAAACAAATTCACATAAATTCGCGTCTAAATAAATAAACAAAATATCAATAAAAGAATGTGTATTTGTATGAAAATAGATGTACAAAATACACATAAAATAACCTAAATTTGTATCAAACTATGTACAAAAAAAATACACATAAAATTAGGTAAATTTGTATTGAAATACATACACAAAATACACATAAAATAATGTAAATTTGAATGAAAATACATAAACAAATACACTTAAAATAACGTAAATTTCTATAAAAAAATATGAACAAAACACAAATAGAATAATGTAAAATCGTATCAAAATAAATACACAGAATATTAATAAAATAATGTAAATTTGTATGAAAATAAAGAAGCAAAATACCCATAAAATAACTCATTTTTTTTATTTATAAAAATATATATACCAAAATACACATAAAAAAATTAAATTTGTATTAAAATAAATATACAAAAAACACATACAATAAGGTAGATTTGTATTGAAATAGATATGCAAAATACATATAAAACAATGTAAATTTGTTTCAAAATATATATACGAATACACATAAAATAACGTAGATTTCTATAAAAATATATATACAAAATACACATAAAATGAAGTAAGTACGTATAAAAAAATGTATACAAAAAACATAAAATAATGTAAATTCGTATCAAAATAAATAAACAAAATACCAATAAAAGAATGTGTATTTGTATAAATATAAATAAACAAAATACACATAAAATAACGTAGATTTATATAAAACTATATACAAAAATACACAGAAGTAATTAAATTTGTATGAAAATATATACAAAATACACACAAAATAAGCTAAATTTGATTTGAAATATATATACAAAATACATGAAATAAAGTAAATTTGTATCAAAATATCTATACAAATACACATATAATAACGTAAATTTGTATGAAAATATATAAACAAAATACACATTAAATAGTGTAAATACGTATAAAAAATATGTACAAAATACACATATAATCATGTAATTCGTATCAAAATAAATAAACAAGATACCAATAAAATAATATAAATTTGTAAGAGTAAACGTGTATGTTGCATATTTTTTCAATACAAATTTACTTTATTATATACTCATTTTGTATATTAATTTTAATACAAATTTAATTATTCGATGTGTATTTTTGTATCTGTATTTGTATATATATTTTTATACGCTTTTACATTATTTAATATTTATTTTCAATATATATTTTTATACAAATTCATGGTATTTTATGTGTATTTGTATATATATTTTTATATAAATTTACATTATTTTATGAGTATTTTGTACATATATTTTTTTACAAATCTACCTTATTTTATGTTTATTTTGTATGTGTATTTTCTATATTTATATTTATCCAAATACACATTCTTTTATTGGTATTTTGTTTATTTATTTTAATTTGAATTTACATTATTTTATGTGTATTTTGAATACATTTTTTATACGTATTTACTTAGTTTTATGTGTATTTTGTATATATATTTTTATTGAAATCTACGTTTTTTTATTTGTATTCGTATATATGTTTTGAAACAAATTTACATTGTTTTATATGTATTTTTGCATATCTCTTTCAATACAAATTTACCTTATTGTATGTGCATTTTGTATATTTATTTCAATGCAAATTTAAATTCTTTATGTGTTTTTTGGTATATATATATTTTTATAAGATTACGAAAATTTGAATAAAAATATATACAAAAAAACAAAAAAATAAATTTCTATTTGTATGAAAATAGATATACAAAATACACATATAATTAGTTAAATTTGTATTTAAATACATGTACAAAATACATATAAAATAATGTAAATTTGTATGAAATGAAAACAAATTCACATAAAATTCGCGTCAAAATAAAAAAACAAAATATCAATAAAAGAATGTGTATTTGTATGAAAATAGATATACAAAATACACATAAAATAACCTAAATTTATATCAAACTATATACAAAAATAAACAAAAATATTTTAAATTTGTATGAAAATAAATATACAAAATACACATAAAATTAGGTAAATATGTATTGAAATACATACACAAAATACACATAAAATAATGTAAATTTAAATGAAAATACATAAACAAATACACTTAAAATAACGTAAATTTGTATAAAAAAATATGTACAAAACACAAATAGAATAATGTAAAATCGTATCAAAATAAATGCACAGAATATTAATAAAATAATGTAAATTTGTATGAAAATAAAGATGCAAAATACCCATAAAATAACGCATTTTTTTTATTTATAAAAATATATATAACAAAATACACATCAAAAAATAAAATTTGTATTAAAATAAATATACAAAAAACACATACAATAAGGTAAATTTGTATTGAAATAGATATGAAAAATACATATAAAACAATGTAAATTTGTTTCAAAATATATATACGAATACACATAAAATAACGTAGATTTCTATAAAAATATATATACAAAATACACATAAAATGAATAAATACGTATAAAAAAATGTATACAAAAAACACATAAAATAATGTAAATTCGTATCAAAATAAATAAACAAAATACCAATAAAAGAATGTGTAGTTGTATAAATATAAATATACAAAATACACATAAAATAACGTAAATTTATATAAAACTATATACAAAAATACACAGAAGTAATTAAATTTGTATGAAAATATATACAAAATACACAAAATAAGCTAAATTTGATTTGAAATATATATACAAATATACATGAAATAAAGTAAATATGTATCTAAATATTTTTATAAATACAAGTATATTAAAGTAAATTTTTATTAAAATATATAAACAAAATACACATTAAATAATGTAAATACGTATAAAAAATATGTATAAAATACACATATAATCATGTAATTCGTATCAAAATAAATAAACAAAATACCAATAAAATAATATAAATTTGTATGAGTAAACGTGTATGTTGCATATTTTTTCAATACAAATTTACTTTATTATTTATGCATTTTGTATATTAATTTTAATACAAATTTAGTTATTCGATGTGTATTTTTGTATCTGTATTTTTATAAACATATGCTTTATTTTTTGGGTATTTTGCATCTTTATTTTCATACAAATTTACATTATTTTATTGATATTCTGCTCATTCATTTTGATACGAATTGACATTATTCTATGTGTATTTTGTATATATTTTTCACACAAATTTACGTTATTTTATGTGTAATTGCTTATATATTTTGACACAAATTTACAATATTTTATGGGTATTTTGTATATACATTTCAAAAGAAATTTACCTAGTTTTATGTGTATTTTGTATATCTATTTTAAAACAAACTCAAATTATTTCTATGTATTTTTGTATATATTTTAATACAAATTTTAGTTATGTTATGTGTATTTTGTAAATTTATTTTCATTCAAATATATATTATTTTATTGGTGTTTTGCTGATTTATATTGATACGAATTTACATTATTTTATATGTACTTTGTATATATATTTTTATACGCTTTTACATTATTTAATATTTATTTTGAATATATATTTTTATAAAAATTCATTTTATTTTATGTGTATTTGTATATATATTTTTATATAAATTTACATTATTTTATGAGTATTTTGTATATATATTTTTTTACAAATCTACCTTATTTTATGTTTATTTTGTATGTGTATTTTCTATATTTATATTTATCCAAATATACATTCTTTTATTGGTATTTTGTTTATTTATTTTAACTCGAATTTAAATAATTTTATGTGTATTTTGTAAAAAAATTTTTATACCTATTCACTTAGTTTTATGTGTATTTTGTATATATATTTTCATAGAAATCTACGTTTTTTTATTTGTATTCGTATATATATTTTAAAACAAATTTACATTGTTTTATATGCATTTTTGCATAACTCTTTCAATACAAATTTACCTTATTGTATGTGCATTTTGTATATTTATTTCAATGCAAATTTAAATACTTTATGTGTTTTTTGGTATATATATATTTTTATAAGATTACGAAAATTTGAATAAAAATATATACAAAAAAACAAAAAAATAAATTTCTATTTGTATGAAAATAGATATACAAAATACACATATAATTAGTTAAATTTGTATTTAAATACATGTACAAAATACATATAAAATAATGTAAATTTGTATGAAATGAAAACAAATTCACATAAAATTCGCGTCAAAATAAAAAAAACAAAATATCAATAAAAGAATGTGTATTTGTATGAAAATAGATATACAAAATACACATAAAATAACCTAAATTTATATCAAACTATATACAAAAATAAACAAAAATATTTTAAATTTGTATGAAAATAAATATACAAAATACACATAAAATTAGGTAAATATGTATTGAAATACATACACAAAATACACATAAAATAATGTAAATTTAAATGAAAATACATAAACAAATACACTTAAAATAACGTAAATTTGTATAAAAAAATATGTACAAAACACAAATAGAATAATGTAAAATCGTATCAAAATAAATGCACAGAATATTAATAAAATAATGTAAATTTGTATGAAAATAAAGATGCAAAATACCCATAAAATAACGCATTTTTTTTATTTATAAAAATATATATAACAAAATACATATCAAAAAATAAAATTTGTATTAAAATAAATATACAAAAAACACATACAATAAGGTAAATTTGTATTGAAATAGATATGAAAAATACATATAAAACAATGTAAATTTGTTTCAAAATATATATACGAATACACATAAAATAACGTAGATTTCTATAAAAATATATATACAAAATACACATAAAATGAATAAATACGTATAAAAAAAATGTATACAAAAAACACATAAAACAATGTAAATTCGTATCAAAATAAATAAACAAAATACCAATAAAAGAATGTGTAGTTGTATAAATATAAATATACAAAATACACATAAAATAACGTAAATTTATATAAAACTATATACAAAAATACACAGAAGTAATTAAATTTGTATGAAAATATATACAAAATACACACAAAATAAGCTAAATTTGATTTGAAATATATATACAAAATACATGAAATAAAGTAAATTTGTATCAAAATATTTATACAAATACACATATAATAACGTAAATATGTATGAAAATATATAAACAAAATACACATTAAATAATGTAAATACGTATAAAAAATATGTATAAAATACACATATAATCATGTAATTCGTATCAAAATAAATAAACAAAATACCAATAAAATAATATAAATTTGTATGAGTAAACGTGTATGTTGCATATTTTTTCAATACAAATTTACTTTATTATTTATGCATTTTGTATATTAATTTTAATACAAATTTAGTTATTCGATGTGTATTTTTGTATCTGTATTTTTATAAACATATGCTTTATTTTTTGGGTATTTTGCATCTTTATTTTCATACAAATTTACATTATTTTATTGATATTCTGCTCATTCATTTTGATACGAATTGACATTATTCTATGTGTATTTTGTATATATTTTTCACACAAATTTACGTTATTTTATGTGTAATTGCTTATATATTTTGACACAAATTTACAATATTTTATGGGTATTTTGTATATACATTTCAAAAGAAATTTACCTAGTTTTATGTGTATTTTGTATATCTATTTTAAAACAAACTCAAATTATTTCTATGTATTTTTGTATATATTTTAATACAAATTTTAGTTATGTTATGTGTATTTTGTAAATTTATTTTCATTCAAATATATATTATTTTATTGGTGTTTGCTGATTTATATTGATACGAATTTACATTATTTTATATGTACTTTGTATATATATTTTTATACGCTTTTACATTATTTAATATTTATTTTGAATATATATTTTTATAAAAATTCATTTTATTTTATGTGTATTTGTATATATATTTTTATATAAATTTACATTATTTTATGAGTATTTTGTATATATATTTTTTTACAAATCTACCTTATTTTATGTTTATTTTGTATGTGTATTTTCTATATTTATATTTATCCAAATACACATTCTTTTATTTGTATTTTGTTTATTTATTTTAATTCGAATTTACATTATTTTATGTGTATTTTGTAAAAAAAAAATTATACGTATTCACTTAGTTTTATGTGTATTTTGTATATATATTTTCATAGAAATCTACGTTTTTTTATTTGTATTCGTATATATATTTTGAAACAAATTTACATTGTTTTATATGCATTTTTGCATAACTCTTTCAATACAAATTTACCTTATTGTATGTGCATTTTGTATATTTATTTCAATGCAAATTTAAATACTTTATGTGTTTTTTGGTATATATATTTTTATAAGATTACGAAAATTTGAATAAAAATATATACAAAAAAACAAAAAAATAAATTTCAATTTGTATGAAAATAGATATACAAAATACACATATAATTAGTTAAATTTGTATTTAAATACATGTACAAAATACATATAAAATAATGTAAATTTGTATGAAATGAAAACAAATTCACATAAAATTCGCGTCAAAATAAATAAACAAAATATCAGTAAAAGAATGTGTATTTGTATGAAAATAGATATACAAAATACACATAAAATAACCTAAATTTGTATCAAATTATATAGAAAAATAAACAAAAATATTTTAAATTTGTATGAAAATAAATATACAAAATACACATAAAACTACGTAAATATGTATTGAAATACATACACAAAATACACATAAAATAATGTAAATTTAAATGAAAATACATAAACAAATACACTTAAAATAACGTAAATTTTTATAAAAAAAATATGTACAAAACACAAATAGAATAATGTAAAATCGTATCAAAATAAATACACAGAATATTAATAAAATAATGTAAATTTGTATGAAAATAAAGATGCAAAATACCCATAAAATAACGCATTTTTTTTATTTATAAAAATATATATAACAAAATACACATCAAAAAATAAAATTTGTATTAAAATAAATATACAAAAAACACATACAATAAGGTAAATTTGTATTGAAATAGATATGCAAAATACATATAAAACAATGTAAATTTGTTTCAAAATATATATACGAATACACTTAAAATAACGTAGATTTCTATAAAAATATATATACAAAATACACATAAAATGAAGTAAATACGTATAAAAAAATGTATACAAAAAACATATAAAATAATGTAAATTCGTATCAAAATAAATAAACAAAATACCAATAAAAGAATGTGTATTTGTATATATATAAATATACAAAATACACATAAAATAACGTAAATTTATATAAAACTATATACAAAAATACACAGAAGTAATTAAATTTGTATGAAAATATATACAAAATACACACAAAATAAGCTAAATTTGATTTGAAATATATATACAAAATACATGAAATAAAGTAAATTTGTATGAAAATATATAAACAAAATACACATTAAATAATGTAAATACGTATAAAAAATATGTACAAAATACACATATAATCATGTAATTCGTATCAAAATAAATAAACAAGATACCAATAAAATAATATAAATTTGTAGGAGTAAACGTGTATGTTGCATATTTTTTCAATACAAATTTACTTTATTATATACTCATTTTGTATATTAATTTTAATACAAATTTAATTATTCGATGTGTATTTTTGTATCTGTATTTGTATATATATTTTTATACGCTTTTACATTATTTAATATTTATTTTGAATATATATTTTTATACAAATTTATGGTATTTTATGTGTATTTGTATATATATTTTTATATAAATTTACATTATTTTATGAGTATTTTGTACATATATTTTTTTACAAATCTACCTTATTTTATGTTTATTTTGTATGTGTATTTTCTATATTTATATTTATCCAAATACACATTCTTTTATTCGTATTTTGTTTATTTATTTTAATTTCAGTTTACATTATTTTATGTGTATTTTGAATACATTTTTTATACGTATTTACTTAGTTTTATGTGTATTTTGTATATATATTTTTATTGAAATCTACGTTTTTTTATTTGTATTCGTATATATGTTTTGAAACAAATTTACATTGTTTTATATGTATTTTTGCATATCTCTTTCAATACAAATTTACCTTATTGTATGTGCATTTTGTATATTTATTTCAATGCAAATTTAAATTCTTTATGTGTTTTTTGGTATTTGTATTTTTATAAGATTACGAAAATTTGAATAAAAATATATACAAAAAAACAAAAAAATAAATTTCTATTTGTATAAAAATAGATATACAAAATACACATATAATTAGTTAAATTTGTATTTAAATACATGTACAAAATACACATAAAATAATGTAAATTTGTATGAAATGAAAACAAATTCACATAAAATTCCCGTCAAAATAAATAAACAAAATATCAATAAAAGAATATGTATTTGTATGAAAATAGATATACAAAATACACATAAAATAAACTAAATTTGTATCAAACTATATACAAAAATAAACAAAAATATTTTAAATTTGTATGAAAATAAATATACAAAATACACATAAAATTAGGTAAATTTGTATTGAAATACATACACAAAAAACACATAAAATAATGTAAATTCGTATCAAAATAAATAAACAAAATACCAATAAAAGAATGTGTATTTGTATAAATATAAATATACAAAATACACATAAAATAACGTAAATTTATATAAAACTATATACAAAAATACACAGAAGTAATTAAATTTGTATGAAAATATATACAAAATACACACAAAATAAGCTAAATTTGATTTGAAATATATATACAAAATACATGAAATAAAGTAAATTTGTATCAAAATATTTATACAAATACACATATAATAACGTAAATATGTATGAAAATATATAAACAAAATACACATTAAATAATGTAAATACGTATAAAAAATATGTATAAAATACACATATAATCATGTAATTCGTATCAAAATAAATAAACAAAATACCAATAAAATAATATAAATTTGTATGAGTAAACGTGTATGTTGCATATTTTTTCAATACAAATTTACTTTATTATTTATGCATTTTGTATATTAATTTTAATACAAATTTAGTTATTCGATGTGTATTTTTGTATCTGTATTTTTATAAACATATGCTTTATTTTTTGGGTATTTTGCATCTTTATTTTCATACAAATTTACATTATTTTATTGATATTCTGCTCATTCATTTTGATACGAATTGACATTATTCTATGTGTATTTTGTATATATTTTTCACAAATTTACGTTATTTTATGTGTATTTGCTTATATATTTTGACACAAATTTACAATATTTTATGGGTATTTTGTATATACATTTCAAAAGAAATTTACCTAGTTTTATGTGTATTTTGTATATCTATTTTAAAACAAACTCAAATTATTTCTATGTATTTTTGTATATATTTTAATACAAATTTTAGTTATGTTATGTGTATTTTGTAAATTTATTTTCATTCAAATATATATTATTTTATTGGTGTTTTGCTGATTTATATTGATACGAATTTACATTATTTTATATGTACTTTGTATATATATTTTTATACGCTTTTACATTATTTAATATTTATTTTGAATATATATTTTTATAAAAATTCATTTTATTTTATGTGTATTTGTATATATATTTTTATATAAATTTACATTATTTTATGAGTATTTTGTACATATATTTTTTTACAAATCTACCTTATTTTATGTTTATTTTGTATGTGTATTTTCTATATTTATATTTATCCAAATACACATTCTTTTATTTGTATTTTGTTTATTTATTTTAATTCGAATTTACATTATTTTATGTGTATTTTGTAAAAAAAAAATTATACGTATTCACTTAGTTTTATGTGTATTTTGTATATATATTTTCATAGAAATCTACGTTTTTTTTATTTGTATTCGTATATATATTTTGAAACAAATTTACATTGTTTTATATGCATTTTTGCATAACTCTTTCAATACAAATTTACCTTATTGTATGTGCATTTTGTATATTTATTTCAATGCAAATTTAAATACTTTATGTGTTTTTTGGTATATATATTTTTATAAGAAATGCGCTATTTTAGAATTTTGCATCTTTATTTTCATACAAATTTACATTATTTTATTAATATTCGGTGTATTTATTTTGATACGATGTTACATTATTCTATTTGTTTTTTGTATATACTTTTTTATACATATTTACATTATTTAATGAGTATCTTGCATATATATTTTATACAAATTTATTATCTATTATCTATTTTCATACAAATACACATTCTTTTCATGATATTTTGTTTATTTATTTCGAGACGAATTTACATTATTTGATATGTATTTTGTGTATATATTTTTATACGTATTTACATAATTTCATATGTATTTTGTATATATATTTCTATAGAAATCTACTTTATTTTATGTGTATTCGTATATATATTTTGAAACAGATTAACATTGTTTTATATGTATTTTTGAATATCTCTTTCAATAAAAAATTTACCTTACTGTATATGCATTTTGTATATTTATTTCAATACAAATTTAAATATTTTATGTGTATTTTGGTAAATATATTTTATAAAAAATGCGATAATTTTTGGGAATTTTGCATCTTTATTTTCATACAAATTTACATTATTTTATTGATATTCTGTGTATTTATTTTGATACGATTTTACATTATTATATTTGTTTTTTGTATATATTTTTTTATACACATTTACATTATTTAATGTGTATCTTGCACATATATTTTATTCAAATTTACGTTATTTTAAGTGTATTTGTTTATATATTTTCATTCAAATTTACATTATTTGATGTGTATTTTGTATATGTATTTCAATACAAATTTACCTAATTTTATGTGTATTTTGTATATTTCTTTTCAAACGAATTTAAATTATTTTTGTGTATTTTTGTATATAGTTTTATACAAACTTAGGTTATTTTATGTACGCATTTACATTATTTAGTGTGTGTTTTGTATATATATATTTATGCAAATTTACTTTATTTTATGTGCATTTTTGTACATATATTTTTATAGAAATTTGATTTATTTGTATATGTTTTCTCATACAAATGTACATTATTTTATTGCTATTTTGTTTATTTATTTTGATACGAGTTACATGATTATATGTGTATTTTGTACATATTTTTTATACGTATTTACATTACTAATATGTATTTTGTTTATATATTTTTAAACAAATCTACGTTACTAATGTATTTGTATAAATATTTTGATACAGATTTACATTATTTTATGTATTTTGTATGTACATTTCAATTCAAATTTAGCTTATTCTAGCTGTATTTTGTATATATATTTTCATACAAATTTAATTACGTCTGTGTATTTTTGTATATAGTTTTATACAAATTTACGATATTTTTTGTGTATTTTGTATATTTATATTTATACAAATACACATTCTTTTACTGGTATTTTGTTTATTTATTTTGATACGATTTTTATGTGTATTTTGTATTCCTTTTTTTTATACGTATTTACTTCATTTTATGTGTATTTTGTATATATTTTTATAGAAATCTACGTTATTTTATGTGTATTCGTATATATATTTTGAAACAAATTTACATTTTTTTTATATGTATTTTTGAATATCTCTTTCAATACAAATTTACCTCTCCATATATACCAAAATAAACATAAAAAAATTAAATTTGTATTAAAATAAATATTTAAAAAACACATACAATAAAGTAAATTTGTATTGAAATAGATATGCAAAATACATATTAAACAATGAAAATTTGTTTCAAAATATATATACGAATACACATAAAATAACGTAGATTTCTTATAAAAATATATATACAAAATACACATAAAATGAAGTAAATACGTATAAAAAAATGTATACAAAATACACATAAAATAATGTAAATTCGCATCAAAATAAATATACGAAATACCAATAAAAGAATGTGTATTTGTATAAATATAAATATACAAAATACACATAAAGTAACGTAAATTTATATAAAACTATATATACAGAAGTATTTTAATTTGTATGAAAATAGATATACAAAATAAGGTAAATTCGTTTCAAATTCAATAAACAAAATTCAGATTTTATAAAAATAATATAAAATCAGATTATCAGATTTTGCATATCTATTTTCATACAAACTCAAATTATTTCTATGTATTTTGTATATTTTAATACAAATTTGGGTTATGTTATGTGTATTTTGTAAATTTATTTTCATTCAAATATATATTATTTTATTGGTGTTTGGTTGATTTATATTGATACGAGTTTACATTATTTTATATGTACTTTGTATATATATTTTTATACGCTTGTACATTATTTAATATTTATTTTGAATATATATTTTTATACAAACTCATGGTATTTTATGTGTATTTGTATATATATTTTCATATAAATTTACATTATTTTATGTGTATTTTGTACATATATTTTATTACAAATCTACCTTATTTTATGTTTATTTTGTATATGTATTTTGTATATCTATATTTATCCAAATACACATTCTTTTATTGGTATTTTTTTTATTTATTTAAAATCAATTTACATTATTTTATGTGTATTTTGTATACATTTTTTATACGTATTTACTTAATTTTATGTGTATTTTGTATATATATTTTATAGAAATCTACGTTTTTTTATTCGTATTCGTATATATATTTTGAAACAAATTTACATTGTTTTATATGTATTTTTGCATATCTCTTTCAATACAAATTTACCTTATTGTATGTGCATTTTGTATAGTTATTTCAATACAAATTTAAATATTTTATGTGTATTTTGGTATATATATTTTATAAGAAATGCGCTATTTTATAGAATTTTGCATCTTTATTTTCATACAAATTTACATTATTTTATTAATATTCGGTGTATTTATTTTGATACGAATTTATATTATTCTATTTGTTTTTTGTATATACTTTTTTATACATATTTACATTATTTAATGAGTATGTTGCATATATATATTTTATACAAATTTATTATCTATTATCTATTTTTATACAAATACACATTCTTTTCATGATATTTTGTTTATTTATTTTGACACAAATTTACATTATTTGATATGTATTTTGTATATATATTTTTATACGTATTTACATAATTTCATATGTATTTTGTATATATATTTCTATAGAAATCTACTTTATTTTATGTGTATTCGTATATATATTTTGAAACAAATTTACATTGTTTTATATGTATTTTTGAATATCTCTTTTAATACAAATTTACCTTACTGTATATGCATTTTGTATATTTATTTCAATACAAATTTAAATATTTTATGTGTATTTTGGTATATATATTTTTCTAAAAAATGCGATAATTTTTGGGAATTTTGCATCTTTATTTTCATACAAATTTACATTATTTTATTGATATTCTGTGTATTTATTTTGATACGATTTTACATTATTCTATTTGTTTTTTGTGTATATATTTTTTATACACATCTACATTTTTTAATGTGTATCTTGCATATATATTTTATACAAATTTACGTTATTTTAAGTGTATTTGTTTATATATTTTCATTCAAATTTACATTATTTGATGTGTATTTTGTATATGTATTTCAATACAAATTTACCTAATTTTATGTGTATTTTGTATATTTCTTTTCAAACAAATTTAAATTATTTTTGTGTATTTTTGTATATAGCTTTATACAAATTTAGATTATTTTATGTACGCATTTACATTATTTAGGGTGTGTTTTGTATATATATTTTTTTGCAAATTAATTTATTTTATGTGCATTTTTGTACATATATTTTTATATAGAAATTTGCGTTATTTGTATATGTTTTCTCATACAAATTTACATTATTTTATTGCTATTTTGTTTATTTATTTTGATACGAATTACATGATTATATGTGTATTTTGTACATATTTTTTATACGTATTTACATTACTTAATGTGTATTTTGTTTATATATTTTTAAACAAATCT
This sequence comes from Eriocheir sinensis, assembly GCF_024679095.1. NCBI lineage: Eukaryota > Metazoa > Arthropoda > Malacostraca > Decapoda > Varunidae > Eriocheir > Eriocheir sinensis. The sequence continues at coordinate 157,677 of NW_026111706.1, forward strand.
ACGTTATTATATGTATTTGTATAAATATTTTGATACAGATTTACATTATTTTATGAATTTTGTATGTACATTTCAATTCAAATTTAGCTTATTTTAGCTGTATTTTGTATATATATTTTCATACAAATTTAATTACTTCTGTGTATTTTTGTATATTGTTTTATACAAATTTACGATATTTTATGTGTATTTTGTATATTTATATTTTTACAAATACACATTCTTTTACTGGTATTTTGTTTATTTATTTTGATACGATTTTTATGTATTTTTTGTATTCATTTTTTATACGTATTTACTTCATTTTATGTGTATTTTGTATATATTTTTATAGAAATCTACGTTATTTTATGTGTATTCGTATATATATTTTGAAACAAATTTACATTGTTTTATATGTATTTTGCATATCTATTTCAATACAAATTTGCAAATTTACTTTATTTTATGTGCATTTTTGTAAATATATTTTTTCAGAAATTTACGTTATTTTATGTGCATTTTTATATGTTTTCTCATACAAATTTACATTATTTTATTGCTATTTTGTTTATTTATTTTGATACAAATGAAAATAGATATACAAAATATACATAAAATAAACTAAATTTGTATTGAAATATATATACAAAATACATAAAATAATGTAAATTTGTATCAAAATATTTTAACAGATGCGCATACAATAACGTAAATTTGTTTTAAAATATACAAAATACACATTAAATAATGTAAATATGTATAAAAAAATATATACAAAACACAAATAGAATAATGTAAAATCGTATCAAAATAAATACACAGAATATTAATAAAACAATGTAAATTTGTATGAAAATAAAGATGCAAAATACCCATTAAATAACGCATTTTTTATAAAAATATATATACCAAAATACACATGAAAAAATTAATTTGTATTAAAATAAATATACAAAATACACATACAAGAAGGTAAATCTGTATTGAAATAGATATGCAAAATACATATAAAACAATGTAAATTTGTTTCAAAATATATATACGAATACACATAAAATAACGTAGATTTGTATAAAAATATATATACAAAATACACATAAAATGAAGTAAATACGTATAAGAAAATGTATACAAAATACACATAAAATAATGTAAATTCGTATCAAAATAAATAAACAAAATACCAATAAAAGAATGTGTATTTGTATAAATATAAATAAACAAAATACACATAAAATAGCGTAAATTTGTATAAAACTATATACAAAAATACAGAGAAGTAATTAAATTCGTATGAAAATAGATATACAAAATACAGATAAAATAAGCTAAATTGGAATTGAAATGTATATACAAAATACATAAAATAATGTAAATTTGTATCAAAATATTTATAAAAATACATATAATAACGTAAATTTGTTTAAAAATATATAAACAAAATACACATTAAGTAATGTAAATACGTATAAAAAATATGTACAAAATACACATATAATCATGTAATTCGTATCAAACTAAATAAAAAAATAGCAATAAAATAATGTAAATTTGTATTAGAAAACATATACAAATACATATAAAATAACGCTAATTTCTATGAAAATATATGTCCAAAAATGAACGTAAAATAAATTAACTTTGGATAAAAATATATATACAAAACACACATTAAATAATGTAAATGCGTACATAAAATAACCTAAATTTGTATAAAACTATATACAAAATACATAAACATAATTTAAATGGGTATGAAAAGAAATATACAAAATACACATAAAATTAGGTTAATTTTATTGAAATACATATACAAATATACATAAAATAATGTAAATTTGAAAGAAAATATATAAACAAATACACATATAATAACGTAAATTTGTATGAAATATATATACAAAATACACATTAAATAATGTAAATATGTATAAAAAAATATATACAAAACACAAATAGAATAATGTAAAATCGTATCAAAATATATACACAGAATATTAATAAAATAATGTAAATTTGTATGAAAATTAAGATGCAAAATACCTATAAAATAACGCATTTTTTATAAAATTATTGATACCAAAATACACATAAAATATTTGAATTTGTATCAAAATAAATATACAAAATGAACATACTATAAGGTAAATTTGTATTGAAATAGATATGCAAAATACATATAAAACAATGTAAATTTGTTTCAAAATATATTTGCGAATACAAATAAAATAACGTAGATTTATATAAAAATACATACACAAAATACACATAAAATTAAGTAAATACGTATAAAAAAATGTATACAAAATACACATAATATAATGTAAATTCGTATAAATATAAATAAACAATATAGCAATAAAAGAATGTGTATTTGTATAAATATAAATATACAAAATGCACATAAAATAACGTAAATTCATATAAAACTATATACATAAAATAACGAAAATATCTATAAAAATATATGTACAAAAATGAACATAAAATAAATTTGCATAAAAATATATATACAAAACACACATTAGATAATGTAAATGAGTATAAAAATATGTATACAAAATACCTATGAAATAATATAAATTCGTATCGAATTAAATTAAGAAAATACCAATATAATAATGTAATTTTGGATGAAAATATATATACAAAATACACATAAAATAACCTAAATACATATACACATATACACATAAAATAATTTAAAATTGAATTAAATAAATATACGAAATAAACATAAAATAAGGTAAATTTGTAATGAAATATATGAAAAAATACACATAAAATAATATAAATTTGTATGAAAATATATATACAAATACACATTAAATAACATTAATTTGTATAAGATTTGTATCAAAATATATACGAATACACACAATAAAATAACGTAATTTTTTTTATGAAAATGTATATACAAAATACACATAAAATAATGTAAATTTGTATAAAAATATATAAACAAATACACATAAAATAATGTAAATCTGGATAAAATATATATACAAAATAAACCTTAAATAATGTAAATATATATAAAAAATATATACAAAATGAACATAAAATAATGTTAAATCGTATCAAAATAAATAAAGAGAATATCAATAAAATAATGTAAATTTGTATAAAAATAAAGCTGCAAAATATCCATATAATAACGCATATTTGCATAAAAATATATATACAAAAATACATATAAAATAATTAAATTTGTATTAAAATAAGTATACAAAATGCACGTACAGTAAAGAAAATTTGTATTGAAATAGATATGCAAAATACACATCAATAATGTAAATTTGTATCAAAATATATATACGAATACTCATAAAATAGAGTAAATTTCTATGAAAATATACATACAAGATAGATATACAAAATACACATATAACTAGTTAAATTTGTATTTAAATACATGTACAAAAAACACATAAAATAATGTAGATTTGTATGAAATGAAAACAAATACATTTTATATAAAATATATATACAAAATACATATAGAATAATGTAAAATCATACCAAATAAATACACAGAATATCAATAAAATAATGTAAATTTGTATGAAAATAAAGATGCAAAATACCCATAAAATAAAGCATATTTTTATAAAAATACATACACAAAAATACACATAGATTAATCAAATTTGTATTAACATTAATATACAAAATGCACATACAATAATGTAAATTTGTATTGAAAAAATATGCAAAATACACATAAAACAATGTAAATTTGTTTCAAAATATATATACGAATACACATAAAATAACGTAGATTTCTATAGAAATATATATACAAAATACACTTGAAATAATGTAAATACGTATAAAAATATATATACAAAATACACATTAAATAATGTTAATTCGTGTCAAAATAAATAAAAAAATATCATGAAAAGAATGTGTATTTGTATGAAAATAGATATACAAAATACACATAAAATAACCTAAATTTGTATAAAACTATATACAAAAATAAACAAAAATAATTTAAGCTTGTATGAAAATAAATATACAAAAAACATAAAATTAGGTAAATTTGTATTGAAATACATATACAAAATACACATAAAATAATGTAAATTTGAATGAAAATATATAAACATATAGACTTAAAATAACGTAAATTTGTATCAAATATATATACAAAAAACACATTAAATAATGTAAATATGTATAAAAAAATATATACAAAACACAAATAAAATAATGTAAAATCGTATCAAAATAAATACAGAAAGTATTAATAAAATAATGTAAATTTTATGAAAATTAAGATTCAAAATACCCATGTCATGTGTATTCGTATATATATTTTGAAACAAATTTACATTGTTTATATGTATTTTGCATATCTATTTTTGTGTATTCTGTATTTATTTTTGTTATACATAGAATAATGTAAAATCGTATCAAAATAAGTACACAGAATATCAATAAAATAATTAAAATTTGTATGAAAACAAAGATGCAAAATACCCATAAGATAAGCATATTTTTTTTTAAATACATATACAAAAATACACATAAAATAATTAAATTTGTATTAAAATTAATATACAAAATGCACGCATACAATAAGGTAAATTTGTATTGAAAAAAAACGCAAAAAACAAATAAAACAAAATATATATACGAATACACATAAAATAACGTAGATTTCTATAAAAAAAATATATATACAAAATACACATGAAATTATGTAAATACGTATAAAAATATATATATAAAATACATATTAAGTAATGTAAATTCGTGTCAAAATAAATAAACAAAATATCATGAAAAGAATGTGTATTTGTATGAAAATAAATAAGAGATAATAAATTTGTATGAAATATATATGCAAGATATACATTAAATAATGTAAATATGTATACAAAAAATATGTACAAAAAACAAATAGAATAATGTAAGATCGTATCAAAATAAATACACCGAATACTAATAAAATAATGTAAATTTGTATGAAAATAAAGATGCAAAATTCCCATCAAATAGCGCATTTCTCATAAAAATATATATACCAAAATAAACATATAATATTTAAATTTGTATTGAAATAAATATACAAATGCACATACAATAAGGTAAACTTCTATTGAAAGAGATATGCAAAAATACATATAAAACAAAGGAAATTTGTTTCAAAATATACATACGAATAACGTAGATTTCTATAAAAATATATATACAAAATACACATAAAATTAGGTAAATACGTATAAAAAATGTAAACAAAATACACATAAAATAATATAAATTCGAACCAAAATAAATAAACAAAATACCAATAAAAGAATATGTATTTGTATAAATATAAATGTACAAAATACACATACAAAATAAACATAAAATAAGGTTAATTTGTAATGAAATATATGTACAAAATACACATAAAATAATGTAAATTTATATGAAAATATATATACAAATACACATAAAATACCATGAATTTGTATAAAATTATATATTCAAAATAAATATTAAATAATGTAAATGCGTATAAAAATATATATACAAAGTACATATAAAATAATGTAAATTCGTATCAATATAAATCAACAAAATACCAATAAGATAATATATATTTGAATGAAAATAGATTTACAAAATACACATAACATAACTAAAATTTGTATTGAAATATATACAAAAACACATAAAAATAATTTGAGTTTGTATGAAAATAGATATTCAAAATACACATAAAACTAGGTAAATTTCTTTTGAAATATATATACAAAATACCCATAAAATATTGTAAATTTGTGTCAGAATATATAAACAAATACACATAAAATAAAGTAAATTTGTTTGAAAAATATATACAAAATACACATACAATAATGTCAAATCGTATCAAAATGAATGAGCAGAATATCAATAAAATAACGTTAATTTGTATGAAAATAAAGATGCAAAATACCCATAAAATAAAACATATTTTTATAAAAATACATATACAAAAATACACATAGAATAATTAAATTTGTATTAAAATTAATATACAAAATGTATATACAATAAGGTAAATTTGTATTGAAAAAATATGCAAATACACATTAAAGTGTAAATTTGTTTAAAAATCTATATACGAATACACATAATATAACGTAGATTTCTATAGAAATATATATACAAAATACACATGAAATGATGTAAATACGTATAGAAATATATATAAAATACACATTAAATAATTTAAATTCTCGTCAAAATAAATCAACAAAATATCAATAAAAGAATGTGTATTTGTATGAAAATAGATATATAAAATACTCATATAATAACCTAAGTTTGTATAAAACTATATACAAAAATACACAAAAATAATTTAAATTTGTATGAAAATAAATACACAAAATACACATAAAATTATTTTGTATATCTATTTTATACAAATGTACGTTATTTTATGTGAATTTGTTTTCATTTCATACAAATTTACATTATTTTATGTGTATTTGTACATGTATTAAATACAAATTTAACTAATTACATATTTTTATATAAATACATATACAAAAATACACATAGATTAATCAAATTTGTATTAAAATTAATATACAAAATGCACATACAATAAGGTAAATTTGTATTGAAAAAATATGCAAAATTCACATAAAACAATGTAAATTTGTTTCAAAATATATATTCGAATACACATAAAATAACGCAGATTTCTATAGAAATAGATATACAAAATACACTTGAAATAATGTAAATACGTATAAAATATATATACAAAATACACATTAAATAATGTTAATTCGTGTCAAAATAAATAAACAAAATATCATGAAAAGAATGTGTATTTGTATGAAAATAGATATACAAAATACACATAAAATAACCTAAATTTGTATAAAACTATATAAAAAATACACAAAATAATTTAAACTTGTATGAAAATAAATATAAAAAACATATAAAATAGGTAAATTTGTATTGAAATACATATACAAAATACACATAAAATAATGTAAATTTGAATGAAAATATATAAACATATAGACTTAAAATAACGTAAATTTGTATCAAATATATATACAAAAAAAAACCTTAAATAATGTAAATATGTATAAAAAATATATATACAAAACACAAATAAAATAATGTAAAATCGTATCAAAATAAATACAGAAAATATTAATAAAATAATGTAAATTTGTATGAAAATTAAGATGCAAAATACCCATAAAATAACGCATTTTTTATAAAAATATTTATACGAAAAAACATAAAATATTTGATTTTGTATTAAAATAAATAGATATACAAAATACACATAAAATAAGCTAAATTTGAATTGAAATATATATACAAAATACATAAAATAATGTAAATTTGTATCAAAATACCTATACATATACACATATAATAACGTAAATTTGTATAAAAATATATAAACAAAATACACATTAAATAATGTAAATATGTATAAAAAAAATGTAAAAAATACACAAATAATCATGTAATTCGTATCAAAATAAATAGACAAAATACCAATAAAATAATGTAAATTTCTGAGAAAACATATACAAAATACACATAAATAACGCAAATATCAATAAAATATATATAATATAATATATTTTTATACATATTTAAAATAATTAATGTATATTTTGTATATATATATTTTATCCAAATCTACGTGATTTTATATGTATTTGTTTATATATTTTCATACAAATTTACATTATTTTATGTGAGTTTTGTAAATGTATTTCAATACAAATTTGCCTAACTTTATGTGTATTTTGCATATCTATTTTCAAACAAATTTAAATTATTTTTGTGTATATTTGTATATATTTTTATACAAATTTTAGTTATTTTATTTGTTTGTATATATTTTCTAAATATACATTCTTTTATTGGAATTTTGTGTATTTAATTTTTTACGAATTTACATTATTTTATGTGTATTTTGTATATATATTTTTCTACGTATTTAAACTATTTTATGTGTATTTTATATATACATTATCATAAAAATTTACGTTATTTTATTGTGTGTATTCCTATATATTTTGAAACATTTTATATAAATTCATATTTTTTTATGTGTATTTGTATATATATTTTCATACAAATATACATTCTTTTATTGGAATTTTGTGTATTTAATTTTTTACGAATTTACTTCATTTTATGTGTATTTTGTATATATATTTTCATAGAAATCTACGTTATTTTATGTGTATTCGTATATATATTTTGAAACAAATTTACATTGTTTTATATGTATTATGCATATCTATTTCAATACAAATTTACCTTATTGTATGTATTTTTTGTATATTTATTTTAATACAAATTTAATTTTTTGATGTGTATTTTGGTATATATTTTTATAAAAAAAAATGCGTTATTCTATGGGTATTTTCCTTCTTTATTTTCATACAAGTTTACATTATTTTAATAATATTCTGTGTATTTATTTTGATACGATTTTACTTTATTCTATTTGTGTTTTGTACATATTTTTTTATACAAATTTACGTTATTTTAAGTGTATTTGTTTATGTATTTTTATTCAAATTTACATTATTTTATGTGTATTTTGTGTATGTATTTCAATAGAAATTTACCTAATTATATGTGTATTTTGTATATTTATTTTCATACAAATTTAAATATTTTTGTGTATTTTTGTATATAGTTTGATAAGATTTAGGTTATTTGAGGTGTATTTTGTATATCTATTTTCATATAAATACACATTCTTTTATTGATATTTTGTATATTTATTTTGACGCGAATTTACATTATTTAAAGTGTATTTTGTATATATATTTTTATACGTATTTACATCATTTCATGTGTATTTTGTATAGTTTTAAACAAATTTATATTATTTAATGTGTATTTTGTATATATATATTTATACAAATACACATTCTTTTATTGGTATATTTTTTTATTTATTTTGATACTAATTTACATTATTTTATGTGTATTTTGTATACGTTTTTTATACGTATTTACTTAATTTTATGTGTATTTTGTATATATATTTTTATAGAAATCTACCTTATTTCATGTGTATTCGTATATATATTTTGAAACAAATTTACATTGTTTATATGTATTTTGCATATCTATTTTTGTATATTCTGTATTTATTTTTGTTATACATAGAATAATGTAAAATCGTATCAAAATAGGTACACAGAATATCAATAAAATAATTTAAATTTGTATGAAAATAAAGATGCAAAATACCCATAAGATAAAGCATTTTTTTTTAAAATACATATACAAAAATACACATAGAATAATTAAATTTGTATTAAAATTAATATACAAAATGCACACATACAAAAAGGTAAATTTGTATTGAAAAAAACGCAAAATACAAATAAAACAAATAAAACCGTGTAAATTTGTTTCAAAATATATATACGAATACACATAAAATAACGTAGATTTCTATAGAAATATATATACAAAATACACATGAAATTATGTAAATAGGGATAAAAAAAAAAAAAATATATATATATATATATATATATATATATATATATATATATATATATATATATATATATATATATATATATATATATTTTTTTTACGTTGATTGCCTATTGCGCAGGTAGGCTTCTTCCCGGTGGGGCCTGATGGCCGGCCCAGCCCGTTCTGGCGCAGGCGTGTGTTTATAGGGGCGCCATCATATATAAAATACATATTAAGTAATGTAAATTCGTGACAAAATAAATAAACAAAATATCATGAAAAGAATGTGTATTTGTATGAAAATAAATAATAGATAATAAATTTGTATGTAATATATATGCAAGATACACATTAAATAATGTAAATATGTATAAAAAAAATATATACAAAAAACAAATAGAATAATGTAAAATCGTATCAAAATAAATACACCGAATATTAATAAAATAATGTAAATTTGTATGAAAATAAAGATGCAAAATTCCCATCAAATAGCGCATTTCTTATAAAAATATATATACCAAAATACACATAAAATATTTAAATTTGTATTGAAATAAATATACAAAATGCACATACAATAAGGTAAACTTCTGTTGAAAGAGATATGCAAAAATACATATAAAAAATTGTAAATTTGTTTCAAAATATACGTAGATTTCTATAAAAATATATATACAAAATTCACATAAAATTAGGTAAATACGTATAAAAAAATGTAAACAAAATACACATAAAATAATATAAATTCGAAACAAAATAAATAAACAAAATACCAATAAAAGAATGTGTATTTGTTCTGTGTATTTTTGTATATAGTTTTATACAAATTTACGATATTTTATGTATATTTTGTATATTTATATTTATACAAATACACATTCTTTTACTGGTATTTTGTTTATTTATTTTGATACGATTTTTATGTGGTATTTGGTATTCATTTTTTTATACGTATTTACTTCATTTTATGTGTATTTTGTATATATTTTTATCGAAATCAACGTTATTTTATGTGTAATCGTATATATATTTTGAAACAAATTTACATTGTTTTATATGTATTTTGCATATCTCTTTCAATACAAATTTACCTTACAGTATGTGCATTTTTTATATTTATTTTAATACAAATTTTAATATTTTATGTGTATTTTGATATATATATTTTTATAAAAAATGCGTTATTTTATGGCTATTTTGCATCTTTATTTTCATACAAATTTACATTATTTAATTAATATTCTGTGTATTTATTTTGATACGATTTTACATTATTCTATTTGTTTTGTATATATTTGTTATACATATTTACATTATTTAATTTGTATTTTGTATATATATTTTATACAAATTTACGTTATTTTAAGTGTTTATGTTTATATATTTTCATTCAAATTTCCATTATTTTATGTGTATTTTATATATGTATTTCAATACAAATTTACCTAATTTTATGTGTATTTTGTATATCTATTTTCATACAAATACACATTCTTTTATTGATATTTTGTTTATTTATTTTGACGAGAATTTAAATTATTTAATGTGTATTTTGTATATATATATTTTTATACGTATTTACATCGTTTCATGTGTATTTTGTATATATATTTCTATAGAAATCTAAATTATTTTATGTGTATTCGTATATAGATTTTTAAACAAATTTACGCTTTAATGTGCATTTTGTATATTTTTTCAATACAAATTTACCTTATTGTACGTGCATTTTGTATATTAATTTTAATACAAATTTAATTATTCTATGTGTATTTTTGTATATTTATTTTTTAAAAAAATATGCTTTATTTTATGAGTATTTTGCATCTTTATTTTCATACAAAATTACATTATTTTATTGATATTCTGTGTATTTATTTTGATACGGTTTTACATTATTCTATATGTATTTTGTATATATTTTTCATTTAATTTAGCTTATTTTATGTGTATTTTGTATATCTATTTATTTTAATACAAAATCATATATTTTATGTTTATTCGTATATATATTTTTTATAAAAAATGCGTTATTTTATGGGTATTTTGCATCTTAATTTTCATACAAATTTACATTATTTTATTAATATTTTCTGTATTTATTTTGATACGATTTTACATTATTTTATTTGTGTTTTGTATATATTTTTTTATACATATTTACATTATTTAATGTGTTTTTTGTATATATATTTGATACAAATTTACGTTATTTTAAGTCTATATGTTTATATATTTTCATTCAAGTTTACATTATTTTATGTGTATTTTGTATATGTATTTCAATACAAATTTACCTAATTTTATATGTGTTTTGTATATTTATTTTCATTCAAGTTTAAATTATTTTTGTTTATAGTTTTATACAAATTTAGGTTATTTTATGTGTATTTTGTATATCTATTTTCATACAAATACACATTCTTTTCATGATATTTTGTTTATTTATTTTGACACGAATTAACATTATTTAATGTGTATTTTGTATATATATATATATATATATATATATATATATATATATATATATATATATATATATATATATATATATATATATATATATATATATATATATATATTTTATACGTATTTACATTATTTCAAGTGTATTTTGTATATATATTTCTATAGAAATCTGCGTTATTTTATGTGTATTCGTATATATATTTTGAAACAAATTTACATTGTTTTATGTGTATTTTGCATATTTTTTCAATACAAATTTACCTTATTGTATGTGCTTTTTGTATATTAATTTTAATACAAATTTGATTAATCTATGTGTATTTTTGTATATGTATTTTTATAAAAATATGCTTTATTTTATGAGTATTTTGCATCTTTATTTTCATACAAATTTACATTATTTTATTGATATTTTGTGTATTTATTTTAATAGGATTTTACATTATTCTGTGTGTATTTTGTATATATATTTTATATAAAATGTATTTGTTTCCATTTCATACAAATCGACATTTTCTATGTATTTTTTGTACATGTATACACATAAAATATTTAAATTTGTATTGAAATAAATGTACAAAATGCACATACAATAAGGTAAACTTCTATTGAAAGAGATATGCAAAAATACATATAAAACAATGTAAATTTGTTTCAAAATATATATACGAATACACATAAAATAACGTAGATTTCTATAAAAAATATATATACAAAATACACATAAAATTAAGTAAATACGTATAAAAAAATGTAAACAAAATACACATAAAATAATGTAAACTCTAAACAAAATAGATAAACAAAATACCAATAAAAGAATGTGTATTTCTATAAATATAAATGTACAAAATACACATACAAAATAAACATAAAATAAGGTAAATTTGTAATGAAATATATGTACAAAATACACATAAAATAATGTAAATTTATATGAAAATATATATACAAATACACATAAAATACCATGAATTTGTATAAAATTATATATTCAAAATAAATATTAAATAATGTAAATGCGTATAAAAATATATATATACAAAGTACATATAAAATAATGTAAATTCGTATCAATATAAATCAACAAAATACCAATAAAATAATATATATTTGAATGAAAATACATTTACAAAATACACATAACATAACTAAAACTTGTATTGAAATATATACAAAAATACATAAAAATAATTTGAGTTTGTATGAAAATAGATATTCAAAATACATATAAAACTAGGTAAATTTCTTTTGAAATATATATACGAAATACCCATAAAATATTGTAAATTTGTGTGAAAATATATAAACAAATACACATAAAATAACTTAAAATAACGTAAATATGTAACAAATATATATACAAAAAACACATTAAATAATGTAAATATGTATAAAAAAATATATACAAAACATAAATAAAATAATGTAAAATCGTATCAAAATAAATACAAAAAATATTAATAAAATAATGTAAATTTCTATGAAAATTAAGATGCAAAATACCCATAAAATAACACATTTTTTTATAAAAATATATATACGAAAAAACATAAAATATTTGATTTTGTATTAAAATAAAGAGATATACATTCTTTTATTGGTATTTTGTTTATCTATTTTGTTTCGAATTTACATTATTTTATGTGTATTTTGTTTACATTTTTTTATACGTATTTACTTAATTTTATGTGTATTTTGTTTATATATTTTTATAGAAATCTACGTTATTTTATGTGTATTCGTATATATATTTTGAAACAAATTTACATTGTTTTATATGTATTTTTGCATATCTCTTTCAATAGAAGTTTAAGTCAGTGTATGTGCATTTTGTATATTTATTTCAATACAAATTTAAATATTTTATGTGTATTTTGTTATATATATTTTTATAAGAAATGCGCTATTTGATGGGAATTTTGCATCTTTATTATACAAATTTACATTATTTTATTAATATTCTGTGTATTTATTTTGATACGATTTTACATTATTATATTTGTTTTTTGTATATATATTTTTTATACATATATACATTATTTAATGTGTATCTTGCATTTATATTACATACAAATTTATTATCTATTATTTATTTTCATACAAATACATATTCTTTTCATGATATTTTGTTTATTTATTTTGTCACGAATTTACATTACTTAATATGCATTTTATATATATATTTTTATCCGTATTTACATAATTTCATGTGTATTTTGTATATATATTTCTATAGAAATCTACGTTATTTTATGTGTATTCGTATATATATTTTGAAGCAAATTTACACTGTTTTATTTGTATTTTGCGTTTTTTTTCAATACAAATTTACCTTATTGTATGTGTGCATTTTGTATATTAATTTTAATACAAATTTAATTATTCTATGTGTATTTTTGTATATGTATTTAAAAAAAAAATGCTTTATCTTATGGGTATTTTGCATCTTTATTTTCATACAAATTTAAATTATTTTTTTGATATTCTGTGTACTTATTTTGATACGATTTTACTTTATTCTATATATAACAAAAATAAATACAGAATACACAAAAATAGATATGCAAAATACATATAAACAATGTAAATTTGTTTCAAAATATATATACGAATACACATGAAATAAGGTTGATTTCTATAAAAATATATATACAAAATACACATAAAATTAAGTAAATACGTATAAAAAATGTATACAAAATACACATAAAATAATGTAAATTAGTATCAAAATAAATAAACAAAATACCAATAAAAGAATGTGTATTTCTATAAATATATATATATACAAAATACACATTAAATAATATAAATTTGTTTAAAACTATACAAAATACACATGAAATGATGTAAATACGTATAAAAATATATATACAAAATACACATTAAATAATGTAAATTCGCGTCAAAATAAATAAACAAAATATCAATAAAAGAATGTGTATTTATATGAAAATAGATATGCAAAATTCACATAAAATAACCTAAATTTGTATCAAACTATATACAAAAATACACAAAACTATTTTAAATTTGTATGAAAATAAATATACAAAATACACATAAAATTAGGTAAATTTCTATTGAAATACATACACAAAATACACATAAAATAATGTAAATTTGAATGAAAATACATAAACAAATACACTTAAAATAACGTAAATTTGTATAAAAAAATACATACAAAACACAAATAGAATAATGTAAAATCGTATCAAAATAAATACACAGAATATTAATAAAATAATGTAAATTTGTATGAAGAAAAAGAAGCAAAATACCCATAAAATAACGCATTTTTTTATTTATAAAAATATATATACCAAAATACACATCAAAAAATTTAATTTGTATTAAAATAAATATACAAAAAACACATACAATAAGGTAAATTTGTATTGAAATAGATATGCAAAATACATATAAAACAATGTAAATTTGTTTCAAAATATATATACGAATACACATAAAATAACGTAGATTTCTATAAAAATATATATACAAAATACACATAAAATGAAGTAAATACTTATAAAAAATGTATACAAAATACACATAAAATAATGTAAATTCGTATCAAAATAAATAAACAAAATACCAATAAAAGAATGTGTATTTGTATGAATATAAATATACAAAATACACATAAAATAACGTAAATTTATATAAAACTATATACAAAAATACACAGAAGTAATTAAATTTGTTTGAAAATATATACAAAATACACACGAAATAAGCTAAATTTTAATTGAAATATATATACAAAATACATGAAATAAAGTAAATTTGTATCAAAATATTTATACAAATACACATATAATAACGTAAATTTGTATGAAAATATATAAACAAAATACTCATTAAATAATGTAAATACGTATAAAGAAATATGTACAAAATACACATGTAATCATATAATTCGCATCAAAATAAATAAACAAAATACCAATAAAATAATATAAATTTGTATGAGTAAACGTGTATGTTGCATATTTTTTCAATACAAATTTACCTTATTATATACGCATTTTGTATATTAATTTTAATACAAATTTAATTATTCGATGTGTATTGTATTTGTATATATATTTTTATACGCTTTTACATTATTCAATATTTATTTTGAATATATATTTTTATACAAATTCATGGTATTTTATGTGTATTTGTAAATATATTTTTATATAATTTTACATTATTTTATGTGTATTTTGTACATATATTTTTTTACAAATCTACCTTATTTTAAATTTATTTTGTATGTGTATTTTCTATATTTATATTTATCCAAATACACATTCTTTTATTGGTATTTTCTTTATTTATTTTAATTCGAATTTACATTATTTTATGTGTATTTTGTATACATTTTTTTATACGTATTTACTTAGTTTTATGTGTATTTTGTATATATATTTTTATAGAAATCTACGTTTTTTTTATTTGTATTCGTATATATATTTTGAAACAAATTTACATTGTTTTATATGTATTTTTGCATATCTCTTTCAATACAAATTTACCTTATTGTATGTGCATTTTGTATATTTATTTCAATGCAAATTTAAATATTTTATGTGTTTTTTGGTATATATATTTTTATAAGATTACGAAAATTTGAATAAAAATATATACAAAAAAACAAAAAAATAAATTTCAATTTGCATGAAAATAGATATACAAAATACACATATAATTAGTTAAATTTGTATTTAAATACATGTACAAAATACACATAAAATAATGTAAACTTGTATGAAATGAAAACAAATTCACATAAATTCGCGTCTAAATAAATAAACAAAATATCAATAAAAGAATGTGTATTTGTATGAAAATAGATATATAAAATACACATAAAATAACCTAAATTTGTATCAAACTATATACAAAAATAAACAAAAATATTTTAAATTTGTATGAAAATAAATTTACAAAATACACATAAAATTAGGTAAATTTGTATTGAAATACATACACAAAATACACATAAAATAATGTAAATTTGAATGAAAATACATAAACAAATACACTTAAAATAACGTAAATTTCTATAAAAAAAATATGTACAAAACACAAATAGAATTATGTAAAATAAAATTTGAATGAAAATATAAAAACAAATACACTTAAAATAATGTAAATTTTTATGAAATATATATAGAAAATACACATTAAATAATGTAAATATATTTTAAAAAAATATGTACAAAACACAAATAGAATAATGTAGAATAGTATCAAAATAAATACACAGAATATTAGTAAAATAATGTAAATTTGTATGAAAATAAAGATGCAAAATAGCAATAAAACAACGCATTTTTTTATGAAAATATATATACCAAAATACACATAAAATATTTAAATTTGTATTATAATAAATATACAAAATACACATACAATAAGGTAAATTTGTATTGAAATAGATAAGCAAAATACACATAAAACAATGTAAATTCGTTTCAAAATATATATACGAATACACATAAAATAACGTAGATTTCTATAAAAATATATATACAAAATACACATAAAATGAAGTAAATACGTATAAGAAAATGTATAGAAAATACACATAAAATAATGTAAATTCGTATCAAAATAAATAAACTAAATGCCAATAAAAGAATGTTTACTAGTATAAATATAAATATACAAAATACACATAAAATAACGTAAAATTGTATAAAACTATATACAAAAATAAACAAAAATAATTAAATTTGTATGAAAATAGATATACAAAAGACACATAAAATCAGCTAAATTTGAATTGAAATAAATATAGAAAATACATAAAATAATGTAAATTTGTATCAAAATATATATTCAAATACACATATAATAACGTAAATTTGTATAAAAATATATGAACAAAATACACATTAAATAATGTAAATACGTATAAAAGATATGTACGTAATGTAAAAATTTATAAAATTAAAGATGCAAAATACCCATTATATAACTGATATTTTAAAAAAAAATATATACAAAAATACACATAAAATAATTGAATTTATATTAAAATAATTATATACATACATAAGGAAGATTTTTATTGAAATAGATATGCAAAAAACACATATAATAATGAAATTTTTTATCAAAATATATACGAATACACACAATAAAATTACGTAATTTTTTATGAAAATATATATACAAAATACACATAAAATAATGTAAATACATAAAATAAAAAATAAAAAATATATATATATATATATATATATATATATATATATATATATATATATATATATATATATATATATATATATATATATATATATATATATATATATATATATATATATATATATATATATATATATATATATATATATATATATATATATATATATATATATATATATATATATATATATATATATATATATATATATATATATATATACAAAATACATAAAAATAATGTCAATTCGTATCAAAATAAATAAACAAAATTTCCTCTAAAAGAATGTATATTTGTAGGAAAATATATATACAAAATACAAATAAAATAACAAAATTTGTATAAAATATATACAAAATACACAAAATAATTTAAATTTGTCTGAAAATAGATATGAAAAATACACATGAAATTAGGCAAATTTTTATTGAAATACTTATACAAAATACACATAAAATAATGTAAATTTGTATGAAAATATATAAACAAATACACATAAGATAACGTAAATTTCCATAAAATATATGTACAAAATATACATTAAATAATGTAAATATGTCTAAAAATATATATACAAAATTCACAGAATAACGTAAAATCGTATCAAAATAAATAAACAGACTGTCAATAAAATAATGTAAATTTGTATGAAAATAAAGATGCAAAATACCCATATAATAACGCATATTTGTTTAAAAATATATATACAAAAATACACATAAAATAATTAAATTTGTATCAAAATAAATATACAAAAGGCACATACAATAAAGAAAATTTGTATTGAAATAGATATGCGAAATACACATAAATAATGTAAATTTGTATCAAAATATATATACGAATACACATAAAATAGAGTAAATTTCTATGAAAATATATATTCAAAATACATATAAAATTATGTAAATAAGTATAAAAATATATATATCACATCCATCTAAAATAATGAAAATACGTATCAAAATAAATAAACAAAATTCTGATAAAAGAACGAATATTTGTAGGAAAATAAATATACAAAATACACATAAAACTACGAAAATTTGAATAAAAATATATACTAAAATAAACAAAATTAATTCCGATTTGTATGAAAAAAGATATACATAATACACATATAATTAGTTAAAATTGCATTTAAATACAAGTACAAAATACACATGAAATAATGTATATTTGTATAAAATGAAAACAAATTCACATAAAATAACGTTCATTTGTATGAAATATATATACAAAATATACATAGAATAATGTAAAATCGTATCAAAATAAATACACAGAATATCAATAAAATAAAGTAAATTTGTATGAAAATAAAGATGCAAAATACTCATAAAATAAAGCATTTTTTTATGAAAATACATATACAAAAATAAACATAGAATAATTAAATTTGTATTATTTTATATGTACTTTGTATATATATTTTTATACGCATTTTCATTATTTAACATTTATTTAATTTAATTACTTCTGTGTATTTTTGTATATAGTTTAATACAAATTTACGATATTTTATGTGTATATTGTATATTTATATTCATACAAATACACATTCTTTTATTGGTATTTTGTTTATTTATTTTGATACGAATTTACATTATTTTATGTGTATTTTGTATTCATTTTTTTATACGTATTTACTTCATTTTATGTGTATTTTGTATATATATTTTTATACAAATCTACGTTATTTTATGTGTATTCGTGTATATATTTTGAAACAAATTTACATTGTTTTATATGTATTCTGCATATCTATTTCAATACAGATTTACCTTATTGTAAGTGTATTTTGTATATTTATTTTAATACAAATTAATTTTTTCATGTGTATTTTGGTATATATATTTTTATAAAAAAATGCGTTATTTAATGGGTATTTTGCATCTTTATTTTCATACAAATTTACATTGTTTTATTAATATTCAGTGTATTTATTTTGATACGATTTTACATTATTCTCTTTGTGTTTTGTATATATTTTTTTATACATATTTACATTATTTAATGTGTATTTTGTATATTTTAAAACAAATTTACGTTATTTTATGCGCATCTGTTAAAATATTTTGATACAAATTTACATTATTTTATGTATTTTGTATATATATTTTAATACAAATTTAGTTTATTTTATGTATATTTTGTATATCTTTTTTCATTCGTATCAAAATAAATAAACAAAATAGCAATAAAATAATGTAAATTTGTATGAGGAAACATATACAAATACACATAAAATAACGCAAATTTCTAAAAAAAATATGTACAAAAATGCACATAAAATAAAGTAAATTTGCATAAAAATATATATACAAAACACACATTAAATAATGTAAATGCGTACATAAAATAACCTAAATTTGTATAAAACTATATACAAAAATAAACAAAAATGTTTAAAATTTGTATGAAAAGAAATATACAAAATACACATAAAATTAGGTAAATTTGTATTGAAATACATATACAAAATACACATAAAATAATGTAAATTTGAATGAAAATATATAAACAAATACACTTAAAATAACGTAAATTTGTATAAAATATATATGCAAGATACACATTAAATAATGTAAATGTGTATAAAAAAATATATACAAAAAAGAAATAGAATAATGTAAAATCCTATCAATATAAATACACAGAATATCAATAAAATAATATAAATTTGTATGAAAAGAAAGATTCAAAATTCCCATAAAATAGCGCATTTTTTATAAAAATATATATACCAAAATACACAAAAAATATTTAAATTTGTATTGAAATAAATATAAAAAATGCATATACAGTAAGGTAAATATGTATTGAAAGAGCTATTCAAAAATACATATAAAACAAAGTTAATTTGTTTCAAAATATATATACGAATACACATAAAATAACGTAGATTTCTATAGAAATATATACACAAAATACACATGAAATTATGTAAATACGTATAAAAATATATATACAAAAAACATATCTAGGTAAATTCGTGCCAAAATAAATAAACAAAATATCATGAAAAGAATGTGTATTTGCATGAAAATAAATAATAGATAATAAATTTGTATAAAATATATATGCAAGATAAACATTAAATAATGTAAATATGTAAAAAAAAATATATACAAAAAACATATAGAATAATGTGAAGTCGTAACAAAATAAATACACCGAATATTAATAAAATAATGTAAATTTGTATGAAAATAAAGATGCAAAATTCCCATCAATTAGCGCATTTCTTATAAAAATATATATACCAAAATACACATAAAATATTTAAATTTGTATTGAAATAAATATACAAAATGCACATACAATAAGGTAAACTTGTATTGAAAGAGATATGCAAAAATACATATAAAACAATGTAAATTTGTTTCAAAATATATATACGAATACACATAAAATAACGTAGATTTCTATAAAAATATATATACACAATACACATAAAATTAAGTAAATACGTATAAAAATAGATATACAAAATACACATAGAATAATGTAAAATTGTTTAAAAAAAATAAAAAAAATATAAATAAAATAATGTAAATTTGTATGAAAATAAAAATGCAAAATACCCATAAAATAAAGCATATTTTTATAAAAATACATATACAAAAATACACATAGCATAATTAAATTTGTATTAAAATTAATATACAAAATGCATATACAATAAGGTAAATTTGTATTGAAAAAATATGCAAAATACACATAAAACAGTGTAAATTTATTTCAAAATCTATATACGAATACTCATAAATCAACGTAGATTTCTAAAGAAATATATATACAAAATACACATCAAATGATGTAAACACGTATAAAAATATATATATAAAATACACATTAAATAATGTAAATTCGCGTCAAATTAAATAAACAAAATATCAATAAAAGAATGTGTATTTGTATGAAAATAGATATACAATATACACGTTATTTTATGTGTATTCGTATATATATTTTGAAACAAATTTACACTGTTTTATTTGTATTTTGCTTTTTTTTTTCAATACATATATACCTTTTTGTATGTGTGCATTATGTATATTAATTTTAATACAAATTTAATTATTCTATGTGTATTTTTGTATATATATTTAAAAAAAAATGCTTTATCTTATGGGTATTTTGCATCTTTATTTTCATACAAATTTAAATTATTTTATTGATATTCTGTGACTTATTTTGATACGATTTTACATTATTCTATGTATAACAAAAATAAATATATACAAAAATACACAAAAATAATTTAAATTTGTTTGAAAATAGATATGCAAAATATGTGTATTTTGTATATATATTTCAATTCAAATTTAGCTTATTTTGTGTGTATTTTGTATATATTTTCATACAAATTTAATTACTTCTGTGTATTTTTGTATATAGTTTTATATAAATCTACGTTATTTTATGTGTATTTTGTATATTTATATTTATACAAATACACATTCTCTAATTGGTATTTTGTTTATTTATTTTGATACGAATTTACATTATTTTATGTGTATTTTTTATACATTTTTTTATACGTATTTACTTCATTTTATGTGTATTTTGTATATATATTTTTATAGAAATCTACGTTATTTTATGTGTATTCGTATATATATTTTGAAACAAATTTACATTGTATTATATGTATTTTGCATATCTATTTCAATACAAATTTACCTTATTGTATGTGTTTTTTGTATATTTATTTTAATACAAATTAAATTTTTTGAAGTGTATTTTGGGATATATATTTTTATAAATAAAAAAAAATGCGTTATTTTATGGGTATTTTGCTTCTGTATTTTCATACAAATTTACATTATTTTATTAAAATTCTGTGTATTTATTTTGATACGATTTTACATTATTCTATTTGTGTTTTGCACATATTTTTTTTTATACAAATCTTCGTTTTTTTTATAAAATTATTGATACCAAAATACACATAAAATATTTCAATTTGTATTAAAATAAATATACAAAATGCACATACAATAAGGTAAATTTGTATTGAAATAGATATGCAAAATACATATAAAATAATGGAAATTTGTTTTAAAATATATATACGAATACACATAAAATAACGTAGATTTCTATAAAAATACATATACAAAATACACATAAAATTAAGTAAATACGTATAAAAAATGCATACAAAATACACATAAAATAATGTAAATTCGTATATATGTAAATAAACAATATACCAATAAAAGAATGTGTATTTGTATAAATATAAATATACAAAATGCACATAAAATATCGTAAATTTATATAAAACTATATACATAAAATAACGCAAATTTCTATAAAAATATGTACAAAAGAACATAAAATAAATTTGCATAAAATATATATACAAAACACACATTAGATAATGTAAATGAGTATAAAAATATGTATAGAAAATACCTATGAAATAATCTAAATTCGTATCGAATTAAATTAAGAAAATATCAATAAAATAATGTAGTTTTGGATGAAAATATAAATACAAAATACACATAAAAACCTTAATATTAATACAAATATACACATAAAATATTGTATTTTGTATATACATTTCAATTCAAATTTAGCTTATTTTATCTGTATTTTGTATATCTATTTCCATCCAAAATTACATTATTTTATTGGTATTTTCATATATTTTTTATTCGATACATTATTATTTATTATACATATTTTTATATACATTTTGTATATTTATATTACATTATATTATATTATATTATATTATATTACATTGTTTTATATGTATTTTTGCATATCTCTTTCAATACAAGTTTACCTTATTGTATGTGCATTTTGTATATTTATTTCAATACAAATTTAGCTATTTTATGTGTATTTTGGTATATATATTTTTATGAGAAATGCGGTATTTGATAGAATTTTGCATCTTTATTTTCATACAAATTTACATTATTTTATTAATATTCGGTGTATTTATTTTGTTACGATTTCACATTATTCTATTTGTTTTTTGTATATATATTTTTTTACATATTTACATTATTTAATGTGTATCTTGCATATATATTTCATACAAATTTATTATCTACTATTTATTTTCATGCAAATACACATTCTTTTCATGATATTTTGTTTATTTATTTTGACACGAATTTACCTAGATATGTATTTTGTATATATATTTTTATACGTATTTACATAATTTCATGTGTATTTTCTATATATATTTCTATAGAAATCTACGTTATTTTATGTGTATTCGTATATATATTTTGAAACAAATTAACTTTGTTTTATATGTATTTTTGAATATCTCTTTCAATACATAATTACCTTACTGTATATGTATTTTGTATATTTATTTCAATACAAATTTAAATATTTTATGTGTATTTTGGTATATATATTTTTTATAAAAAATGCACTATTTTATGGGAGTTTTGCATCTTTCTTTTCATACAAATTTACATTATTTTATTGATATTCTGTGTATTTATATTGATAGGATTTTACATTATTCTATTTCATTTTTGTATATATTTTTTTATACACATTTACATTATTTAATGTGTATCTTGCATATATAATTTATACAAATTTACGTTATTTTAAGTGTATTTGTTTATGTATTTTCATTCAAATTTACATTATTTTATGTGTATTTTGTATATGTATTTCAATACAAATTTACCTAATTTTATGTGTATTTTGTATATTTCTTTTCATACAAATTTTAAAAAAATTTCTGTATTTTTGTATATAGCTTTATACAAATTTAGGTAATTTTATGTACGCATTTACAGTATTTAATGTGTGTTTTGTATATATATTTTTATGCAAATTTACTTTATTTTATGTGCATTTTTGTACATATATTTTTTTAGAGATTTGCGTTATTTTATGTGTATTTGTATATGTTTTCTCATACAAATTTACATTATTTTATTGCTATTTTGTTTATTTATTTTGATAGGAATGAAAATAGATATACAAAATATACATAAAATAAACTAAATTTGTTTTAAAATATATATACAAAATACATAAAATAATGTAAATTTGTATCAAAATATTTTAACAGATGCGCATAAAATAACGTAAATTTGTTTTAAAATATACAAAATACACATTAAATAATGTAAATATGTATAAAAAAAATATAAACAAAACACAAATAGAATAATGTAAAATCGTATCAAAATAAATACACTGAATATTAATAAAACAATGTAAATTTGTATGAAAATAAAGATGCAAAATACTCATTAAATAACGCATTTTTTATAAAAATTTATATACCAAAAAACACATGAAAAAATTAATTTATATTAAAATAAATATACAAAAGGTAAATCTGTATTGAAATAGATATGCAAAATACATATAAAACAATGTAAATTTGTTTCAAAATATATATACGAATACACATAAAATAACGTAGATTTGTATAAAAATATATATACAAAATACACATAAAATGAAGTAAATACGTATAAGAAAATGTATACAAAATACACATAAAACAATGTAAATTCGTATCAAAATAAATAAACAAAATACCAATAAAAGAATGTGTATTTGTATAAATATAAATATACAAAATACACATAAAATAACGTAAATTTGTATAAAACTATATACAAAAATACACAGAAGTTATTAAATTCGTATGAAAATAGATATACAAAATACAGATAAAATAAGCTAAATTTGAATTGAAATGTATATCGAAAATACATAAAATAATGTAAATTTGTATCAAAATATTTATAAAAATACATATAATAACGTAAATTTGTTTAAAAATATATAAACAAAATACACATTAATTAATGTAAATACGTATAAAAAATATGTATAAAATACTCATATAATCATGTAATTCGTATCAAACTAAATAAACAAAATATCAATAAAATAATGTAAATTTGTATGAGAAAACATATAGAAATACTATAAAATAACGCTAATTTCCATAAAAATATGTCCAAAATGAACGTAAAATAAAGTAACTTTGGATAAAAATATATATACAAAACACACATTAAATAATGTAAATCCGTACATAAAATAACCTAAATTTGTATAAAACTATATACAAAAATACACAAAAATAATTTAAATTTGTATGAAAAGAAATATACAAAATACACATAAAATTAGGTTAATTTGTATTGAAATACATATACAAAATACATATAAAATAATGTAAATTTGAAAGAAAATATATAAACAAATACACATATAATAACGTAAATTTGTATGAAATATATAATCAAAATATACATTAAATAATGTAAATATGTGTAAAAAAATATATATATACAAAACACAAATAGAATAATGTAAAATCATATCAAAATATATACACAGAAAATTAATAAAATAATGTAAATTTGTATGAAAATTAAGATGCAAAATACCTATAAAATAACGCATTTTTTTAAAAAATATTGATACCAAAATACACATAAACTATTTGAATACATATAAAATAATGGAAATTTGTTTTAAAATATATATACGAATACACATAAAATAACGTAGATTTCTATAAAAATACATATACAAAATACATATAAAAGAACGTAGATTTCTATAAAAATACATATACAAAATACACATAATATTAAGTAAATACGTATAAAAAAATGTATACAAAATACACATAAAATAATGTAAATTCGTATAAATGTAAATAAACAATATACCAATAAAAGAATGTGTATTTGTATAAATATAGATATACAAAAAGCACATAAAATAACGTAAATTTATATAAAACTATATACATAAAATAACGCAAATTTCTATAAAAATATATGTACAAAAATGAACATAAAATAAATTTGCATAAAAATATATATACAAAACACGCTTTACATAATATAAATGAGTATAAAAATATGTATACAAAATACCTATGAAATAATCTAAAAATAAACATAAAACAAGGTAAATTTGTAATAAAATATATGAAAAAATACACATAAAATAATATAAATTTGTATGAAAATATATATAAAAATACATATTAAATAACATGAATTTGTATAAAATTTGTATCAAATATATACTTATACACGCAATAAAATAACGTAATTTTTTTATGAAAATGTATATACAAAATACACATAAAATAATTTAAATACGCAGAAAAATATATATACAAAAAACACATAATATAATGTAAATTTGTATGGAAATATATAAACAAATACACATAAAATAATGTAAATTTGGATAAAATATATATACAAAATGAACATTAAATAATGTAAATATGTATAAAAAAAATATAAAAAATACACATAGAATAATGTTAAATCGTATCAAAATAAATAAAGAGAAAATCAATTAAATAATGTAAATTTGTATGAAAATAAAGATGCAAATATCCATGTAATAACGCATATTTGCATAAAAATATATATACAAAAAATACATATAAAATAGTTAAATTTGTATTAAAATAAATATACAAAATGCATGTACAATGAAGTAAATTTGTATTAAAATAGATATGCAAAATACACATCAATAATGTAAATTTGTATCAAAATATATATACGAATACTCATAAAATAGAGTAGATTTCTATGAAAATATATATACAAAATAGATACACAAAATACACACATAACTAGTTAAATTTGTATTTAAATACATGTACAAAAAACACATAAAATAATGTTTATTTATATGAAATGAAAAAAAAAACATTTTATATAAAATATATATACAAAATACACATAGAATAATGTAAAATCATATCAAAATAAATACACAGAATATCAATAAAATAATGTAAATTTGTATGAAAATAAAGATGCAAAATACCCATAAAATAAAGCATATTTCTATAAAAATACATATACAAAAATACACATAGATTAATCAAATTTGTATTAAAATTAATATACAAAATGCACATACAATAAGGTAAATTTGTATTGAAAAAATATGCAAAATACACATAAAATAATGTAAATTTGTTTCAAAATATATATACGAATACACATAAAATAATGCAGATTTCTATAGAAATATATATTCAAAATAGACTTGAAATAATGTAAATACGTATAAAAATGTATATACAAAATACACATTAAATAATGTTAATTCGTGTCAAAATAAATAAACAAAATATCATGAAAAGAATGTGTATTTGAATGAAAATAGATATACAAAATACACATAAAATAACCTAAATTTGTATAAAACTATATACAAAAATACACAAAAATAATTTAAACTTGTATGAAAATAAATATACAAAAACATATAAAATAGGTAAATTTTATTGAAATACATATAAAATACACATAAAATAATGTAAATTTGAATGAAAATATGTAAACATATAGACTTAAAATAACGTAAATTTGTATCAAATATATATACAAAAAAAAATTAAATAATGTAAATATGTATAAAAAAATATATACAAAACACAAAAAAAATAATGTAAAATCGTATCAAAATAAATACAGAAAATATTAATAAAATAATGTAAAATAACGCATTTTTTATAAAAATATAAATACGAAAAAACATAAAATATTTGATTTTCTATTAAAATAAATAGATATACAAAATACACATAAAATAAGCTAAATTTGAATTGAAATATATATACAAAATACATAAAATAATGTAAATTTGTATCAAAATACCTATACAAATACACATATAATAACGTAAATTTGTATAAAAATATATAAACAAAATACACATTAAATAATGTAAATATGTATTAAAAAAATGTAAAAAATACACAAATAATCATGTAATTCGTATCAAAATAAATAGACAAAATACCAATAAAATAATGTAAATTTCTATGAGAAAACATATACAAAATACACATAAATAACGCAAATATCAATAAAAATATATATAATATAATATATTTTTATACATATTTAAAATATTTAATGTATATTTTGTATATATATATATATATATTTTATCCAAATCTACGTGATTTTATATGTATTTGTTTATATATTTTCATACAAATTTACATTATTTTATGTGAGTTTTGTATATATATTTCAATACAAATTTGCCTAACTTTATGTGTATTTTGCATATCTATTTTCAAACAAATTTAAATCATTTTTAAGTATATTTGTATATATTTTTATACAAATTTTTGTTATTTTATTTATTTTTTGTATATATATTTTCCTACATATATACATTCTTTTATTGGAATTTTGTGTATTTAATTTTTTACAAATTTATATTATTTTATGTGTATTTTGTATATGTATTTTTCTACGTATTTAAACTATTTTATGTGTATTTTATATATACATTTTCATAAAAATTTACGTTATTTTATTGTGTGTATTCGTATATATTTTGAAACATTTTATACAAATTCATATTTTTTTATGTGTATTTGCATATATATTTTCATACAAATTTATATTATTTTATGTGTATTCTTACATATATTTTATTACAAATTTACCTTATTTTATGTTTATTTTGTATTTTGTATATTTATTTCATTAAATTGTAAATTATTTAATGTGTATATTTGTATTTGTATTTAGGTTATTTTATGTGTGTTTTCTATATATATTTTCATCCAAAATTACATTATTTTATTGTTATTTTCTTAATTTAACTCGATACGAATTTAGATTATTTCATAGGTATTTTGTATACATATTTTTATACTCATTTACATTATCTAATGTGTGTTTTGTATATATTTTTTTATGCAAACTTATTTTACGTGCATTTTTGTACATATATTTTTATAGAAACTTAAAACGTTATTTTATGTGTATTTTGTATATGTTTTCTCATACAAATTGACATTATTTAATTAGTTTTTTGTTTATTTATTTTGATACGAATGACTTGATTATTTGTGAATTTTGTAAATATTTTTTTATACGTATTTACATTACTTAATGTGTATTTTGTTTATATATATTTTTTTTACAAATTTACGTTATTATATGAGTATTTGTTAAAAATATTTTTAGAGGAATTTACTTTATTTTATTTATTTTGTATATATATTTCAATTCAAATTAAGCTTATTTTGTGTGTATTTTGTATATCTATTTTCATACAAATTTAATTAATTCTGTGTATTTTTGTATATAGTTTTATACAAATTTACGTTATTTTATGTGCATTTTGTATATTTATATTTATACAAATACACATTCTCTTATTGGTATTTTGTTTATTTATATTTATACGAATTTACATTATTTTATGTGTATTTTCTATACATTTTTGATTCGTATTTACTTAATTTTATTTGTATTTTGTATATATATATTTATAAAAATCTACGTTATTTTATGTGTATTCGTATATATATTTTGAAACAAATTTACATTGTTTTATATGTTTTTTGCATATCTATTTCAATACAAATTTACCTTATTGTAT
This sequence comes from Eriocheir sinensis, assembly GCF_024679095.1. NCBI lineage: Eukaryota > Metazoa > Arthropoda > Malacostraca > Decapoda > Varunidae > Eriocheir > Eriocheir sinensis. The sequence continues at coordinate 188,242 of NW_026111706.1, forward strand.
GTGCATTTTGTATATTTATTTTAATACAAATTCAAATATTTTATGTGTATTTTGGTACATATAATTTTATAAAAAATGCGTTATTTTATAGGTATTTTGCATCTTAGTTTTCATACAAATGTACATTATTTTATTAATATTCTGTGTATATATTTTGATACGATTTTATATTATACTATTTGTGTTTGGTATATATTTTTTTATACATATTTTCATTATTTAATGTGTATTTTTTATATATATTTTATACAAATTAACGTCATTTTAAGTGTATTTGTTTATATAATTTCATTCAAATTTACATTATTTTAAGTGTATTTTGTATATGTATTTCAATACAAATTTACCTAATTTTATATGTATTTTGTATATTTATTTTCATACAAATTTAAATTATTTTTGTGTTTTTTTGTATATACATATAGAGTAAATTTCTATGAAAATATATATTCAAAATACATATAAAATTATGTAAATAAGTATAAAAATATATACATCAAATACACCTAAAAAAATGAAAATTCGTATCAAAATAAATAAACAAAATTCCGATAAAAGAACGTATATTTGTAGTAAAATAAATATACAAAATACATATAAAATTACGAAAATTTGAATAAAAGTATATACAAAAAAACAAAAAAATAAATTTCAATTTGTATGAAAATAGATATACAAAATACACATATAATTAGTTAAATATGTATTTAAATACATGTACAAAATACACATAAAATAATGTAAATTTGTATGAAATGAAAACAAATTCACATGAAATAATGTACATTTGTATAAAATAGATATACAAAATATACATAGAATAATGTAAAATCGTATCAAAATAAATACACAGAATATCAATAAAATAATGTAATTTTGTATGAAAATAAAGATGCAAAATACCATAAAAAAGCATATTTTTTTTAAAAATACATATACAAGAATACACATAGAATAATTGAATTTGTATTAAAATTAATATACAAAATGCACGTACAATAAGGTAAATTTGTATTAAAATATATATGCAAAATACACATAAAACAATGTAAATTTGTTTCAAAATATATATACGAATACACATAAAATAACGTAGATTTCTATAAAAATATATATACAAAATACACATAAAATGAAGTAAATACGTATATGAAAATGTATACAAAATACACATAAAATAATGTAAATTCGTATCAAAATAAATAAACTAAATCCCAATAAAAGAATGTTTACTTGTATAAATATAAATAAACAATATACACATAAAATAACGTAAAATTGTATAAAACTATATACAAAAATAAACAAAAATAATTAAATTTGTATGAAAATATTTATACAAAGGACACATAAAATAAGCTAAATTTGAATTGAAATAAATATAGAAAATACATAAAATAATGTAAATTTGTATCACAATATATATTCAAAAACACATATATTAAAATTAATATACAAAATGCGTATATAATAAGGTAAATTTGTATTGAAAAAATATGCAACATACACGTTTACTCATACAAATTTATATTATTTTATTGGTATTTTGTTTATTTATTTTGATACGAATTACATGATTATATGTGTATTTTGTACATATTTCTTTATACGTATTTACATTATTTAATGTGAATTTTGTTTATATATTTTCATACAAATTAACGTTATTATATGTGTATTTGTATAAATATTTTGATACAAATTAACTTTATTTCATGTATTTTGTATATATATTTCAATTCAAGTTTAACTTATTTTGTGTGTATTTTGTATTTTGTATTTTGTATTTTCATACAAATTTAATTACTTCTGTGTATTTTTGTATATAGTTTTATATAAATTTACGTTATTTTATGTGTATTTTGTATATTTATATTTATACAAATACACATTCTTTTATTGGTATTTTGTTTATTTATTTTGATACGAATTTACATTATTTTATGTGTTTTTTGTATACATTTTTTTATACGTATTTACTTCATTTTATGTGTATTTTGTATATATATTTTTATAGAAAACTACGTTATTTTATGTGTATTCGTATATATATTTTGAAACAAATTTACATTGTTTTATATGTATTATGCATATCTATTTCAATACAAATTTACCTTATTGTATGTATTTTTTGTATATTTATTTTAATACAAATTTAATTTTTTGATGTGTATTTTGGTATATATATTTTTATAAAAAAAATGCGTTATTCTATGGGTATTTTGCTTCTTTATTTTCATACAAGTTTACATTATTTTATTAATATTCTGTGTATTTATTTTGATACGATTTTACATTATTCTATTTGTGTTTTGTACATATTTTTTTAAACAAATTTACGTTATTTTAAGTGTATTTGTTTATGTATTTTCATTCAAATTTACATTATTTTATGTGTATTTTGTGAATGTATTTCAATAGAAATTTACCTAATTATATGTGTATTTTGTATATTTATTTTCATTCAAATTTAAATATTTTTGTGTATTTTTGTATATAGTTTGATACAAATTTAGGTTATTTGAGGTGTATTTTGTATATCTATTTTCATATAAATACACATTCTTTTATTGATATTTTGTATATTTACTTTGACGCGAATTTACATTATTTAATGTGTATTTTGTATATATATTTTTATACGTATTTACATCATTTCATGTGTATGTTGTATAGTTTTAAACAAATTTATATTATTTAATGTGTATTTTGTATATATATATTTATACAAATACACATTCTTTTATTGGTATTTTTTTTATTTATTTTGATACTAATTTACATTATTTTAGGTGTATTTCGTATACGTTTTTTATACGTATTTACTTAATTTTATGGGTATTTTGTATATATATTTTTATAGAAATCTACCTTATTTCATGTGTATTCGTATATATATTTTGAAACAAATTTACATTGTTTATATGTATTTTGCATATCTATTTTTGTATATTCTGTATTTATTTTTGTTATACATAGAATAATGTAAAATCGTATCAAAATAGGTACACAGAATATTAATAAAATAATTTAAATTTGTATGAAAATAAAGATGCAAAATACCCATAAGATAAAGCATTTTTTTTTTTTAAATACATATACAAAAATACACATAGAATAATTAAATTTGTATTAAAATTAATATACAAAATGCACACATACAAAAAGGTAAATTTGTATTGAAAAAAAACGCAAAATACAAATAAAACAGTGTAAATTTGTTTCAAAATATATATACGAATACACATAAAATAACGTAGATTTCTATAGAAATATATATACAAAATACACATGAAATTATGTAAATACGGATAAAAAAAAAAAAAAAAATATATATATATATATATATATAAAAATATATATATATATATATATATATATATATATATATATATATATATATATATAATACATATTAAGTAATGTATATTCGTGACAAAATAAATAAACAAAATATCATGAAAAGAATGTGTATTTGTATGAAAATAAATAATAGATAATAAATTTGTATGTAATATATATGCAAGATACACATTAAATAATGTAAATATGTATAAAACAAAATATATACAAAAAACAAATAGAATAATGTAAAATCGTATCAAAATTTACATTATTAATAAAATAATGTAAATTTGTATGAAAATAAAGATGCAAAATTCCCATCAAATAGCACATTTCTTATAAAAATATATATACCAAAATACACATAAAATATTTAAATTTGTATTGAAATAAATATACAAAATGCACATACAATAAGGTAAACTTCTGTTGAAAGAGATATGCAAAAATACATATAAAAAATTGTAAATTTGTTTCAAAATATACGTAGATTTATATAAAAATATATATACAAATTCACATAAAATTAGGTAAATACGTATAAAAAAATGTAAACAAAATACACATAAAATAATATAAATTCGAAACAAAATAAATAAACAAAATACCAATAAAAGAATGTATATTTGTTCTGTGTATTTTTGTATATAGTTTTATACAAATTTACGATATTTTATGTGTATTTTGTATATTTATATTTATACAAATAAATATAAAAATAAATATACAAAATACACATAAAATTAAGTAAATACGTATAAAAAAATGTAAACAAAATACACATAAAATAATGTAAACTCTAAACAAAATAGATAAACAAAATACCAAAAAAAGAATGAGTATTTGTATAAATATAAATGTACAAAATACACATACAAAATAAACATAAAATAAGGTAAATTTGATATGAAATATATGTACAAAATACACATAAAATAATGTAAATTTATATGAAAATATATATACAAATACACATAAAATACCATGAATTTGTATAAAATTATATATTCAAAATAAATATTAAATAATGTAAATGCGTATAAAAATATATATACAAAGTACATATAAAATAATGTAAACTCGTATCAATATAAATCAACAAAATACCAATAAAATAATATATATTTGAATGAAAATACATTTACAAAATACACATAACATAACTAAACCTTGTATTGAAATATATACAAAAATACATAAAAATAATTTGAGTTTGTATGAAAATAGATATTCAAAATACATATAAAACTAGGTAAATTTCTTTTGAAATATATATACGAAATACCCATAAAATATTGTAAATTTGTGTGAAAATATATAAACAAATACACATAAAATAACTTAAAATAACGTAAATATGTAACAAATATATATACAAAAAACACATTAAATAATGTAAATATGTATAAAAAATATATATACAAAACATAAATAAAATAATGTAAAATCGTATCAAAATAAATACAGAAAATATTAATAAAATAATGTAAATTTCTATGAAAATTAAGATGCAAAATACCCATAAAATAACACATTTTTTTATAAAAATATATATACGAAAAAACATAAAATATGTGATTTTGTATTAAAATAAAGAGATATACATTCTTTTATTGGTATTTTGTTTATTTCTTTTGTTTCGAATTTACATTATTTTATGTGTATTTTGTTTACATTTTTTATACGTATTTACTTAATTTTATGTGTATTTTGTTTATATATTTTTATAGAAATCTACGTTATTTTATGTGTATTCGTATATATATTTTGAAACAAATTTACATTGTTTTATATGTATTTTTGCATATCTCTTTCAATAGAAGTTTAAGTTATTGTATGTGCATTTTGTATATTTATTTCAATACAAATTTAAATATTTTATGTGTATTTTGTTATATATATTTTTATAAGAAATGCGCTATTTGATGGGAATTTTGCATCTTTATTATACAAATTTATATTATTTTATTAATATTCTGTGTATTTATTTTGATACGATTGTACATTATTCTATTTGTTTTTTGTATATATTTTTTTATACATATTTACATTATTTAATGTGTATCTTGCATATATATTACATACAAATTTATTATCTATTATTTATTTTCATACAAATACACATTCTTTTCATGATATTTTGTTTATTTATTTTGTCACGAATTTACATTACTTAATATGCATTTTATATATATATTTTTATCCGTATTTACATAATTTCATGTGTATTTTGTATATATATTTTCTTTAGAAATCTACGTTATTTTATGTGTATTCGTATATATATTTTGAAACAAATTTACACTGTTTTATTTGTATTTTGCGTTTTTTTTCAATAGAAATTTACCTTATTGTATGTGTGCATTTTGTATATTAATTTTAATACAAATTTAATTATTCTATGTGTATTTTTGTATATGTATTTAAACAAAAAAATATGCTTTATCTTATGAGTATTTTGCATCTTTATTTTCATACAAATTTAAATTATTTTTTTGATATTCTGTGTACTTATTTTGATACGATTTTACTTTATTCTATATATAACAAAAATAAATACAGAATACACAAAAATAGATACCTATGCAAAATACATATAAACAATGTAAATTTGTTTCAAAATATATATACGAATACACATGAAATAAGGTAGATTTCTATAAAAATATATATACAAAATACACATAAAATTAAGTAAATACGTATAAAAAATGTATACAAAATACACATAAAATAATGTAAATTAGTATCAAAATAAATAAACAAAATACCAATAAAAGAATGTGTATTTCTATAAATATATATATACAAAATACACATTAAATAATATAAATTTGTTTAAAACTATACAAAATACACATGAAATGATGTAAATACGTATAAAAATATATATACAAAATACACATTAAATAATGTAAGCTCGCGTCAAAATAAATAAACAAAATATCAATAAAAGAATGTGTATTTATATGAAAATAGATATACAAAATACACATAAAATAACCTAAATTTGTATCAAACTATATACAAAAATACACAAAACTTTTTTTAATTTGTATGAAAATAAATATACAAAATATACATAAAATTAGGTAAATTTCTATTGAAATACATACACAAAATACACATAAAATAATGTAAATTTGAATGAAAATACATAAACAAATACACTTAAAATAACGTAAATTTGTATAAAAAAATTTATACAAAACACAAATAGAATAATGTAAAATCGTATCAAAATAAATACACAGAATATTAATAAAATAATGTAAATTTGTATGAAGAAAAAGAAGCAAAATACCCATAAAATAACGCATTTTTTTATTTATAAAAATATATATACCAAAATACACATCAAAAAATTAAATTTGTATTAAAATAAATATACAAAAAACACATACAATAAGGTAAATTTGTATTGAAATAGATATGCAAAATACATATAAAACAATGTAAATTTGTTTCAAAATATATATACGAATACACATAAAATAACGTAGATTTCTATAAAAATATATATACAAAATACACATAAAATGAGGTAAATACGTATAAAAAAATGTATACAAAATACACATAAAATAATGTAAATTCGTATCAAAATAAATAAACAAAATACCAATAAAAGAATGTGTATTTGTATGAATATAAATATACAAAATACACATAAAATAACGTAAATTTATATAAAACTATATACAAAAATACACAGAAGTAATTAAAATTGTTTGAAAATATATACAACATACCCACGAAATAAGCTAAATTTGAATTGAAATATATATACAAAATACATGAAATAAAGTAAATTTGTATCAAAATATTTATACAAATACACATATAATAACGTAAATTTGTATGAAAATATATAAACAAAATACACATTTAATAATGTAAATACGTATAAAGAAATATGTACAAAATACACATATAATCATGTAATTCGCATCAAAATAAATAAACAAAATACCAATAAAATAATATAAATTTGTATGAGTAAACGTGTATATTGCATATTTTTTCAATACAAATTTATCTTATTATATACGCATTTTGTATATTAATTTTAATATATGTGTATTTGAATATATATTTTGATAAAAATTTACATTTTATGTATTTTCTATATTTATTTCAATTCAAATTTAGCTTATTTTATGTGTCTTTTGTATATCTATTTTCATACAAATTTAATTATTTTTGTTTATTTTTGTATATAGTTTTATACAATTTTACGTTATTTTATGTGTATTTTGTATATTTATATTTATACAAGTAAACATTCTTTTATTGGCATTTAGTTTATTTATTTTGATACGAACTTACATTATTTTATGTGTATTTTGTATACATTTTCTTATACGTATTTACATCATCTTATGTGTTTTTTGTATATATATTTTTATAGAAATCTACGTTATTTTATGTGTATTCGTATATATATTTTGAAACAAATTTACATTGTTTTATGTGTATTTTGCATATCTATTTCAATACTAATCTACCTTATTGTATGTGCATTTTGTATATTTATTGTAATACAAATTTAAATATTTTATGTGTATTTTGGTATATATATTTTCATAAAAAATGCGTTGTTTTATGGGTATTTTGCATCTTTATTTTCACAAATTTACATTATTTTATAAATATTCTGTGTATTTATTTTGATACTATTTTACATTATTCTATTTGTGTTTTGTATATATTTTTTTTATACATGTTTACATTATTTAATGTGTATTTTCTATATATATTTCATACAAATTTACGCTATTTTAAGTGTATTTGTTTATATATTTTCATTCAAATTTACATTATTTTATGTGTATTTTGTATATGTATTTCAATAGAAATTTAACTAGTTTTATGTTTATTTTGTATATATATCTTTATACAAATTTAAATTATTTTTGTGTATTTTTTAATAGAGTTTTATACAAATTTACAATATTTTATGTGTATTTTGTATATCTATTTTCATACAAATACACATTCTTTTTTTGATATTTTGTTTATTTATATTGATGGGAATTTACATTATTTAATGTGTATTGTGTATATATATTTTTATACGTATTTACGTCATTTCATGTGTATTTTGTATATATATCTCTATAGAAATATACGTTATTTTATGTGTATTCGTATATATATATTTTGAAACAAATATACATTGTTTTATGTGCATTTTGTATATTTTTTCAATACAAATTTCCCTTATTGTACGTGCATTTTGTATATCAATTTTAATACAAATTCAATTATTCTATGTGTATTCTTGTATATGTATTTTAAAAAAAATATGCTTTATTTTATTGGTATTTTGCATCTTTATTTTCATATAAAATTACATTATTTTATTGATATTCTGTGTATTTATTTTGATACGATTTTACATTATTCTATGTATATTTTGTATATCTATTTTATAGAAATGTACGTTATTTTATGTGAATTTGTTTTCATTTCATACAAATTTACGTTATTTTATGTGTATTTGGACATGTATTTAAATACAAATTTAACTAATTATATGTGTATTTTGTATATCTATTTTCATACAAATTGAAATTTATTTTTTTGTTTTTTTGTATATACTTTTATTCAAATTTTCGTAATTTTATGTGTATTTTGTATATTTATTTTCCTACAAATATACGTTCTTTTATCGGAATTTTGTTTATTTATTTTGATACGAATTTTCATTATTTTAGGTGTATTTGGTATATATATTTTTATACTTATTTACATAATTTTATATGTATTTTGAATATATATTTTCATAGAAATTTACTCTATATGTATATACAAAAAAACACAAAAATAATTTAAATTTGTATGAAAATAAATATACAAAATACATATAAAATTAGTAAATTTGTATTGAAATACATATACAAAATACACTTAAAATAATGTAAATTTGAATGAAATTATATAAACAAATACACTTAAAATGACGTTAATTTGTATAAAATATATATAAAAAATACACATTAAGTAATAAAAATATGTATAAAGAAATATATACAAAACACAAATAGTATAATATAAAATCGTATCAAAATATATACACAGAATATTAATAAAAATATTTGTTGAAACTAATAAATAAACTATAAAAAATAAATATAATAAAAAACATTTTTTAAAATAAATATTATATATATAAAAAAATATAAAATAAATTTGTTTTAAATAGATTAAAATATATATACAAAATAAAAATAAATATAATAAATATATATATACAAAATAGAAATAAAATTAAGTAAATACGAATCAAAATTGTATACAAAATACACATAAAATAATGTAAACTCGTATAAATATAAATAAACAAAATACCAATAAGAGAATGTGTATTTGTATAAATATATATATACAAAATGCACATAAAATAACGTAAATTTGTATGAAACTATATACAAAAATACACAGAAGTAATTAAATTTGTATGAAAATAGATATACAAAATACACACAAAATAAGCTAAATTTGAATTGAAATATATATACAAAATACATAAAATAAAGTAAATTCGTTTCAAAATATTTGTAACAAATACACATACAATAACGTAAATTTGTAAAAAAAACTATATAAACAAAATACACATTAAGTAATGTAAATACGTATAAAAAAATATTTACAAAATACACAAATAATCAAGTCATTCGTATCAAAATAAATAAACAAAAAACTAATTAAATAATGTCAATTTGTATGAGAAAACATATACAAAATACACATAAAATTACGCAAATTTCTATAAAAATATATGTCCAAAAAAGCACATAAAATTAAGTTGCTTATAAAATATATATACAAAACACACATTAGATAATGTAAATGAGTATAAAAATATGTATACAAAATACCTATGAAATAATCTAAATTCGTATCGAGTTAAATTAAGAAAATAACAATAAATTAATGTTATTTTGGATGAAAATATATATAGAAAACACACATAAAATAACCTAAATACAAATACAAATAAACACATTAAATAATTTAAAATTGAATGAAATAAATATACAAAATAAACATAAAATAAGGTAAATTTGTAATAAAATATATGTAAAAATTCACTTAAAATAATATAAATTTATATGAAAATATATATATACAAATACATATAAAATAACATGAATTTGTATAAAATTTGTTTCAAAATATATACGAATGCACACAATAAAATAACGTAAATTTTATGAAAATGTATATATAAAATACACATAAAATAATTTAAATACGTAGAAAAATATATATACAAAATACACATAAAATAATGTAAACTCGTAACAAAATAAATACACAAAATTCCAATAAAAGAATGTATATTTGTAGGAAAATATATATACAAAAAACAAATAAAATAACTAAAATTTGTATAAAAATATATACAAAAATACACATAAATAATACAAATTTGTTTGAAAATAGATATGCAAAATACACATAAAGTTAGGCATATTTGTATTGAAATACATATACAAAACTCACATAAGATAATGTAAATTTGTATGAAAATATATAAACAATTACATATAAAATCACGTAAATTTGGATAATATATATATATATATATATATATATATATATATATATATATATATATATATATATATATATATATATATATATATATATATATATATATATATATATATATATATATATATATATATATATATATATATATATATATATATATATATATATATATATATATATATATATATATATATATATATATATATATATATATATATATATATAATATATATATATATTATATATATATATATAAATATATATACATATATATATATATATATATATATATATATATATATATATATATTTATATATATTTACATATATTTATATGTATTTTGTTTATATATATTTATACAAATATATATATATATATATATATATATATATATATATATATATATATATATATATATATATAAATATATATATATATATATATATAAATTTTTATTATTTTATGTGTATTTTTTATATATATATTTATTTTAATACAAAATCAAATATTTTATGTTTTTTCGTATATATATTTTTATAAAAAATGCGTTATTTTATGGGTATTTTGCATCTTAATTTTCATACAAATTTACATTATTTTATTAATATTTTCTGTATTTATTTTGATACGATTTTACATTATTTTATTTGTGTTTTGTATATATTTTTTTATACATATTTACATTATTTAATGTTTTTTTTGTATATATATTTGATACAAATTTACGTTATTTTAAGTCTATATGTTTATATATTTTCATTCAAATTTACATTATTTTATGTGTATTTTGTATATGTATTTCAATACAAATTTACCTATTTTATATGTTTTTGTATATTTATTTTCATACAAGTTTAAATAATTTTTGTGTATTTTTGTATATAGTTTTATACAAATTTAGGTTATTTTATGTGTATTTTGTATATCTATTTTCATACAAATACACATTCTTTTCATGATAATTAGTTTATTTATTTTGACACGAATTAACATTATTTAATGTGTATTTTGTATATATATATATTTTTATACGTATTTACATTATTTCAAGTGTATTTTGTATATATATTTCTATAGAAATCTGCGTCATTTTATGTGTATTCGTATATATATTTTGAAACAAATTTACATTGTTTTATGTGTATTTTGCATATTTTTTCAATACAAATTTACCTTATTGTATGTGCATTTTGTATATTAATTTTAATACAAATTTGATTAATCTATGTATATTTTTGTATATGTATTTTTATAAAAATATGCTTTATTTTATGGGTATTTTGCATCTTTATTTTCATACAAATTTACATTATTTTATTGATATTTTGTGTATTTATTTTGATATGTTTTTACATTATTCTATGTGTATTTTGTATATATATTTGATATAAAATGTATTTGTTTTCATTTCATACAAATCTACATTATTTTATGTTTTTTGTACATGTATTTAAATACAAATTTAACTAGTTATATGTATATTTTGTATATCTATTTTGTATGTATATTTCCATAGAAATTTACTCTATTTTATGAGTATTCGTATATATATTTTGATACAAATTTACATTATTAATGTGTATTTTGCATATCTATTTCAATACAAATTTACTTTATTGTACGTGCATTTTGTATATTTATTTTAATACAAATTTAATTATTTTATATGTATTTTTGTATATATATTTTTATGCAAATATGCGTTATTATATGGATATTTTGCATCTTTATTTTCATACAAATTTACATTATTTTATTGATATTCTCTTTATTTATTTTGATACGATTTAACATTATTCTATGTGTTTTTTGTATATATATTTTTTATACATATTTACATTATTTAATGTTCATTTTGTATATATATTTTATCCAAATTTACATTATTTTATGTGTATTTGTTTATATATTTTCATTCATATTTACATTATTTTATGTGTTTTTGTATATACATTTTTCTACGTATTTAATTTATTTTATGTGTATTTTGTATATACATTTTCATAAAAAAAATTACGTTATTTTATTGTGTGTATAAGTATATATTTTGATACAAATTTTATACAAATTCATGTTATTTAATATGTATTTGTATATATATTTTCATACAAATTTATATTATTTTATGTGTATTTTTTCATATATTTCATTACAAATTTACCTTATTTTATGTTTATTTTGTATATTTATTTCATTCATTTTTAAATTATTTTATGTGTATATTTGTATTTGTATTTAGATTATTTTATGTGAATTTTTTATATATATTTTCATCCAAAATTACATTATTATATTGGTATTTTCTTAATTTAATTCGATACGAATTTAGATCATTTCATAGGTATTTTGTATACATATTTTTATACTCATTTACATTATCTAATGTGTGTTTTGTATATATTTTTTTATGCAAATTTATTTTATGTTCATTTTTGTACATATATTTTTATAGAAATTTGCGTTATTTTATGTATATAGTTTTATATAAATTTACGTTATTTTATGTGTATTTTGTATATTTATATTTATACAAATACACATTCTTTTATTGCTATATTGTTTATTTATATTTATACGAATTTACATTATTTTATGTGTATTTTGTATACATTTTTTTATACGTATTTACTTAATTTTATGTGTATTTTGCATATGTTTTTTTTATAGATATCTACGTTATTTTATGTGTATTCGCATATATATTTTTAAACAAATTTACATTATTTTATATGTATTTTGCATATCTATTTCAATACAAATTTACCTTATTGTATGTGCATCTTGTATATTTATTTTGATACAAATTCAAATATTTTATGTGTATTTTGGAATCAATAATTTTATAAAAAATGCGTTATTTTATAGGTATTTTGCATCTTAATTTTCATACAAATTTACATTATTTTATTAATATTATGTGTATATATTTTGATACGATTTTACATTATTCTATTTGTGTTTTCTAAATATTTTGTATATTTATTTACATTATTTAATGTATATTTTGTATATATATTTCATACAAATTAACGTTATTATATGTGTATTTGTTTATATATTTTCTTTCAAATTTACATTATTTTATGTGTATTTTGTATATGTATTTCAATAGAAATTAACCCATATTTATGTGTATTCTGTATATTTCTTTTCATACAAATTTAAATTATTTTTGTGTATTTTTGTATATAGTTTTATACAAATTTAGGTTATTTTATGTACGCATTTACATTATTTAATGTGTGTTTTGTATATATATTTTTATCCAAAGTTAATTTATTTTACGTTCATTTTTGGACATATATTTTTATAGAAACTAGCGTTATTTTATACGTATTTGTATATGTTTTCTTATACAAATTTACATTATTTTATTGCTATTTTGTTTATTTAGTTTGATACGAATTACATGATTATATGTGTATTTTGTACATATTTTTATACGTATTTACATTACTTAATGTGTATTTTGTTTATATATTATTAAACAAATTTACGTTATTATATGTATTTTTATAAATATTTTGATACAAATTTACATTATTTTATGTATTTTGTATATACATTTCAATTCAAATTTAGCTTATTTTATCTGTATTTTATATATCTATTTTCATACAAATTTAATTACTTCTGTGTATTTTTGTATATAGTTTTATACAAATTTACGTTATTTTATGTGTATTTTGTATATTTATATTTATACAAATACACATTCTTTTATTGGTATTTTGTTTATTTATTTTGATACGAATTTACTTTATTTTATGTGTATTTTGTATACATTTTCTTATACGTATTTACTTCATTTTACGTGTATTTTGTATATAATTTTTTTATACAAATCTACGTTATTTTATGTGTATTCGTATATATATTTTGAAACAAATTTACATTGTTTTATATGTATTTTGCATATCTATTTCAATACAGATTTACCTTATTGTATGTGTATTTTGTATATTTATTTTAATACAAATAAATTTTTTTATGTGTATTTTTGTATATATATTTTTTAAAAAATGCGTTATTTTATGGGTATTATGCTTCTTTATTTTCATACAAATTTAAATTATTTTATTAATATTCTGTGTATTTATTTTGATACGATTTTACATTATTCTATTTGTTTTTTTGTATATATTTTTTATACAGATTTACGTTTTTTTAAGTGTATTTGTTTATGTATTTTCATTCAAATTTACAGTATTTTATGTGTATTTTGTATATGTATTTCAATACAAATTTACCTAATTTTATGTGTATTTTGTATATCTATTTTCTTACAAATTTAAATTATTTTTGTGTATTTTTGTATATAGTTTTACACAAATTTATGTTATCTTATGTGTATTTTGTATATTTATTTTCATACAAATACACATTCTTTTATTGACATTTTGTTTATTTATTTTGACGCGAATTTACATTATTTAATGTGTATTTTGTATATATATTTTTATACGTATTTACATCCTTTCATGTGTATTTTGTATATTTATAAAAAAATGCGTTATTTTATGGGTATTTTGCATCTTTATTTTCATACAAATTTACATTATTTTATTTACATTCTGTGTATTTATTTTAATATGATTTTACATTATTCTATTTGTGTTTTGTATATATATTTTTTATACATATTTACATTATTTAATGAGTATTTTTTATATATATTTTATACAAATTTATGTTAATTTAAGTGTATTTGTTTATATATTATCATTCAAATTTACATTATTTTATGTGTATTTTGTATATGTATTTCTTTACAAATTTACCTAATTTTATGTGTATTTTGTATATTTATTTTCATACAAATTTAACTTATTTTTTGGGTATTTTTATATATAGTTTTATACAAATTTACGTTATTTTATGTATATTTTGTATATGTATTTTCATACAAATACTCATTCTTTTATTGATATTTTAATTATTTATTTTGACACGAATTTACCTTATTTAATGTGTATTTTGTATATATATTTTTATACGTATTTACAACATTTCATGTGTATTTTGTATATATATTTCTATAGAAATCTGCGTTATTTTATGTGTATTCGTATAAATATTTTGAAACAAATCTACATTATTTTATGTGTATTTTGTATATATATTTCATTATAAATTTGCCTTATTTTAAGTTTATTTTTATATCTATTTTCATTCAAATTCAAATCATTTTATGTGTATATATTTATTTGTATTTACGTTATTTTATGTGTATTTTCTATATATATTTTCATTCAAAATTACATTATTTTATCGGTATTTTGTTCATTTATTTCGATACGAATTTAGACTATTTCATGTGTATTTTCTATACATATACATATAGAGTAAATTTCTACGAAAATATATATTCAAAATACATATAAAATTATGTAAATAAGTATAAAAATATATATATATCAAATACACCTAAAAAAATGAAAAGTCGTATCAAAATAAATAAATGAAATTCCGATAAAAGAACGTAAATTCGAATTAAAATAAATAAACAAAATACCAATAAAAGAATGTGTATTTGGATAAATATAAATATACAAAATACACATACAAAATAAACATTAAATAATGTAGATTTGTAATAAAATATATGTACAAAATACACATAAAATAATGTAAATTTATATGAAAATATATATACAAATACACATAAAATACCATGAATTTGTATAAAAATATTTATTCAAAATAAATATTAAATAATGGAAAAGCGTATAAAAATATATATACAAAGTACATATAAAATAATGTAAATTCGTATCAATATAAATCAACAAAACACCAATAAAATAATATATATTTGAATGAAAATAAATTTACAAAAT
Organism: Eriocheir sinensis; assembly: GCF_024679095.1. NCBI lineage: Eukaryota > Metazoa > Arthropoda > Malacostraca > Decapoda > Varunidae > Eriocheir > Eriocheir sinensis. The sequence continues at coordinate 204,994 of NW_026111706.1, forward strand.
ACACATAACATAACTAAAATTTGTATTAAAATATTTACAAAAATAAATAGAAATAATTTCAGTTTGTATGAAAATAGATATACAAAATACACATAAAACTAGGTAAATTTCTTTTGAAATGTATATACAAAATACCCATAAAATATTATAAATTTGTGTCAAAATATATAAATACACATAAAATAACGTAAATTTGTATGAAAAATATATACAAAATACACATAGAATAATGTCAATTCCTATCAAAATGAATGAGCAGAATATCAATAAAATAATGTAAATTTGTATGAAAATAAAGATGCAAAATACCCAAAAAATAAAGCATATGTTTATAAAAATACAGATACAAAAATACACATCGAATAATTAAATTTGTATTAAAATTAATATACAAAATGCGTATATAATAAGGTAAATTTGTATTGAAAAAATATGCAACATACACGTTTACTCATACAAATTCATATTATTTTATTGGTATTTTGTTTATTTATTTTGATACGAATTACATGATTATATGTGTATTTTGTACATATTTCTTTATACGTATTTACATTATTTAATGTGTATTTTGTTTATATATTTTCATACAAATTTACGTTATTATATGTGTATTGGTATAAATATTTTGATACAAATTTACTTTATTTCATGTATTTTTTTATATATATTTCAATTCAAATTTAGCTTATTTCGTGTATTTTGTATATATTTTAATACAAATTTAATTACTTCTGTGTATTTTGTATATAGTTTTATATAAATTTACGTTATTTTATGTGTATTTTGTATATTTATATTCATACAAATACACATTCTTTTATTGGTATTTTGTTTATTTATTTTAATACGAATTTACATTATTTTATGATATATATTTTATCCAAATTTACATTATTTTATGTGTATTTGTTTATATATTTTCATACATATTTACATTATTTTGTGTGTTTTTTGTATATAATTTTTTCTACGTATTTAAATTATTTTATGTGTATTTTGTATATACATTTTCATAAAAAAATTACGTTATTTTATTGTGTGTATAAGTATATTTTGATACAAATTTTATACAAATTCATGTTATTTAATGTGTATTTGTATATATATTTTCATACAAATTTATATTATTTTATGTGTATTTTTCATATATTTCATTACAAATTTACCTTATTTTATGTTTATTTTGTATATTTATTTCATTCAATTTTAAATTATTTTATGTGTATATTTGTATTTGTATTTAGGTTATTTTATATGTATTTTGTATATATATTTTCATCCAAAATTACATTATTTTATTGGTATTTCTTAATTTAATTCGATACGAATTTAGATTATTTCATAGGTATTTTGTATACATATTTTTATACTCATTTACATTATCTAATGTGTGTTTTGTATATATATTTTTATGCAAATTTACTTAATGTTCATTTTTGTACATATATTTTTATAGAAATTTGCGTTATTTTATGTATATAGTTTTATATAAATTGACGTTATTTTATGTGCATTTTGTATATTTATATTTATACAAATACACATTCTTTTATTGGTATATTGTTTATTTACATTTATACGAATTTACATTATTTTATGTGTATTTTGTATACATTTTTTATACGTATTTACTTAATTTTATGTGTATTTTGTATATGTATTTTTATAGAAATCTACGTTATTTTATGTGTATTCGTATATATATATTTTGAAACAAATTTACATTATTTTATATGTATTTTGCATATCTATTTCAATAGAATTTTACTTTATTGTTTGTGCATTTTGTATATTTATTTTAATACAAGTTCAAATATTTTATGTGTATTTTGGTATCAATAATTTTATAAAAAATGCGTTATTTTATAGGTATTTTGCATCTTAATTTTCATTTTATATGTACTTTGTATATATATTTTTATACGCTATTACATTATTTAATATTTATTTTGAATATATATTTTTATATAAATTCATGGTATTTTATGTGTATTTGTATATATATTTTCATATAAATTTACATTATTTTATGCGTATTTTGTACATATACTTTATTACAAATCTACCTTATTTTATGTTTATTTTGTGTGTGTATTTAGTATATTTATATTTATCCAAATACACATTCTTTAATTGGTATTTAAATTCGAATTTACATTATTTTATGTGTATTTTGTATACATTTTTTGATACGTATTTACTTAATTTTATGTGTATTTTGTATATATATTTTTATAGAAATCTACGTTTTTTTTATTTGTATTCGTATATATATTTTGAAACAAATTTACCTTGTTTTATATGTATTTTGCATATCTCTTTCAATACAAATTTACCTTATTGTATGTGCATTTTGTATATTTATTTCAATACAAATTTAAATATATTATGTGTATTTTGGTATATATATTTTTATAAGAAATGCGCTATTTTATGGGAATTTTGCATCTTTATTTTCATACAAATTTACATTATTTTATTAATATTCGGTGTATTTATTTTGATACGATGTTACATTATTCTATTTGTTTTTTGTATATACTTTTTTATACATATTTACATTATTTAATGTGTATCTTGCATATATATTTTATACAAATTTATTATCTATTATCTATTTTCATACAAATACACATTCTTTTCATGATATTTTGTTTATTTATTTTGACACGAATTTACATTATTTGATATGTATTTTGTATATATATTTTTATACGTATTTACATAATTTCATATGTATTTTGAATATATATTTCTATAGAAATCTACTTTATTTTATGTGTATTCGTATATATATTTTGAAACAAATTTACATTGTTTTATATGTATTTTTGAATATCTCTTTCAATACAAATTTACCTTACTGTATATGCATTTTGTATATTTATTTCAATACAAATTTAAATATTTTATGTGTATTTTGGTATATATATTTTTTTTAAAAATGCAATAATTTTGGGGAATTTTGCATCTTTATTTTCATACAAATTTACATTATTTTATTGATATTCTGTGTATTTATTTTGATACGATTTTACATTATTCTATTTGTTTTTTGTACATATTTTTTTATACACATTTACATTATTTAATGTGTATCTTGCATATATATTTTATACAAATTTACGTTATTTTAAGTGTATTTGTTTATATATTTTAATTCAAATTTACATTATTTGATGTGTATTTTGTATATGTATTTCCCTACAAATTTACCTAATTTTATGTGTATTTTGTATATTTCTTTTCAAACAAATTTAAATTATTTTTGTGTATTTTTGATATAGTTTTATACAAATTTAGGTTATTTTATGTACGCATTTACATTATTTAGTGTGTTTTGTATATATTTTTATGCTAATTTACTTTATTTTATGTGCATTTTTGTACATTTTTTTATAGAAATTTGCGTTATTTGTATATGTTTTCTCATACAAATTTACATTATTTTATTGCTATTTTGTTTATTTATTTTGATACGAATTACATGATTATATGTGTATTTTGTACATATTTTTTATACGTATTTAAATTACTTAATGTGTATTTTGTTTATATATTTTTAAACAAATCTACGTTATTATATGTATTTGTATAAATATTTTGATACAGATTTACATTATTTTATGTATTTTGTATGTACATTTCAATTCAAATTTAGCTTATTTTAGCTGTATTTTGTATATATATTTTCATACAAATTTAATAACTTCTGTGTATTTTTGTATATAGTTTTATACAAATTTACGATATTTTATGTGTATTTTGTATATTTATATTTATACAAATACACTTTCTTTTACTGGTATTTTGTTTATTTATTTTGATACGATTTTTATGTGTATTTTGTATTCATTTTTTTATACGTATTTACTTCATTTTATGTGTTTTGTATATATTTTTATAGAAATCAACGTTATTTTATGTGTATTCGTATATATATTTTGAAACAAATTTACATTGTTTTATATGTATTTTGCATATCTATTTCAATACAAATTTACCTTATTGTATGTGCATTTTTTATATTTATTTTAATAAAATTTTAATATTTTATGTGTATTTTGGTATATATATTTTTATAAAAAATGCGTTATTTTATGGCTATTTTGCATCTTTATTTTCATAAAAATTTACATTATTTTATTAATATTCTGTGTATTTATTTTGATACGATTTTACATTATTCTATTTGTGTTTTGAATATATTTTTTTATACATATTTACATTATTTAATTATTATTTTGTATATATATTTGATACAAATTTACGTTATTTTAAGTGTATATGTTTATATATTTTCATTCAAACTTCCATTATTTTATGTGTATTTTGTATATGTATTTCAATACAAATTTACCTAATTTTATGTGTATTTTGTATATTTATTTTTATACAAATTTAAATTATTTTTGTGTATTTTTGTATATAGTTTTATACAAACTTAGGTTATTTTATGAGTATTTTGTATATCTATTTTCATACAAATACACATTCTTTTATTGATATTTTGTTTATTTATTTTGACGAGAATTTAAATTATTTGATGTGTATTTTGTATATATATTTTATACGTATTTACATCATTTCATGTGTATTTTGTATATATATTTCTATAGAAATCTACGTTATATTATGTGTATTCGTATATAGATTTTTAAACAAATTTACACTTTTATGTGTATTTTGCATATTTTTTCAATACAAATTTACCTTATTGTATATGCATTTTGTATATTAATTTTAGTACAAATTTAATTATTCTATGTGTATTTTTGTAAAAGTATTTTTATTAAAATATGCTTTATTTTATGGGTATTTTGCATCTTGATTTTCATACAAATTTACGTTATTTTATTGATATTCTGCTCATTCATTTTGATACGATTTGACATTATTCTATGTGTATTTTGTAAATATTTTTCATACAAATTTACGTTATTTTATGTGTATTTGCTTATATATTTTGACACAAATTTACAATATTTTATGGGTATTTTCTATATACATTTCAAAAGAAATTTACCTAATTTTATGTGTATTTTGAATATCTATTTTCAAACAAACTCAAATTATTTCTATGTATTTTTGTATATATTTTAATACAAATTTTAGTTGTTATGTGTATTTTGTAAATTTATTTTCATTCAAATATATATTATTTTATTGGTGTTTTCCTGATATATATTGATACGAATTTACATTATTTTATATGTACTTTGTATAAATATTTGTATACGCTTTTACATTATTTAATATTTATTTTGAATTTTTATACAAATTCATGGTATTTTATGTGTATTTGTATATATATTTTTATATAATTTTACATTATTTTATGTGTATTTTGTACACATATTTTTTTACAAATCTACCTTATTTTATGTTTATTTTGTATTTGTATTTTCTATATTTATATTTATCCAAATACACATTCTTTTATTGGTATTTTGTTTATTTATTTTAATTCGAATTTACATTATTTTATGTGTATTTTGTATACATTTTTTTTATACGTATTTACTTAGTTTTATGTGTATTTTGTATATGTATTTTAATAGAAATCTACGTTTTTTTATTTGTATTCGTATATATATTTTGAAACAAATTTACATTGTTTTATATGTATTTTTGCATATCTCTTTCAATACAAATTTACCTTATTTTATGTGCATTTTGTATATTTATTTCAATGCAAATTTAAATATTATATGTGTTTTTTGGTATATATATTTTTATCAGATTACGAAAATTTGAATAAAAATATATACAAAAATACAAAAAACAAAATTTCAATTTGTATGAAAATAGATATACAAAATACACAAATAATTAGTTAAATTTGTATTTAAATACATGTACAAAATACACATAAAATGATGTAAATTTGTATGAAATGAAAACAAATTCACATAAAATTCGCGTCAAAATAAATAAACAAAATATCAATAAAAGAATGTGTATTTGAATGAAAATAGATATACAAAATACACATAAAATAACCTAAATTTGTATCAAACTATATACAAAAATAAACAAAAATATTTTAAATTTGTATGAAAATAAATATACAAAATACACATAAAATTAGGTAAATTTGTATTGAAATACATACACAAAATACACATAAAATAATGTAAATTTGAATGAAAATACATAAAGAAATACACTTAAAATAACGTAAATTTGTATAAAAAAATATATGCAAAACACAAATAGAATAATGTAAAATCGTATCAAAATAAATACACAGAATATTAATAAAATAATGTAGATTTTTATGAAAATAAAGAAGCAAAATACCCATAAAATAACGCATTTATAAAAAACATATATACTAAAATACACATAGGAAAATCAAATTTGTATTAAAATAAATATACAAAAAACACATACAATAAGGTAAATTTGTATTGAAATAGATATGCAAAATACATATAAAACAATGTAAATTTGTTTCAAAATATATATACGAGTACACATAAAATAACGTAGATTTCTATAAAAATATATATACAAAATACACATAAAATGAAGTAAATACGTATAAAAAAATGTATACAAAATACACATAAAATAGTGTAAATTCGTATCAAAATAAATATACAAAAAATACCAATAAAATAATGTGTATTTGTATAAATATAAATATACAAAATACACATAAAATAACGTAAATTTATATAAAACTATATACAAAAATACACAGAAGTATTTTAATTTGAAAATAGATATACAAAACAAGGTAAATTTGTTTCAAATTCAATAAACAAAATTCAGATAAAAGAAAGTATATTTGTAGACAAAACAGATATACAAAATACACATAAAATAACGAAAATTTGTTTGAAAATATATATAAAAAATAAACAAAAATAATTTCAATTTGTATGAAAATAAATATACAAAATACACATGTATTTTGTATATCTATTTTCACACAAATTTAATTACTTTTGTGTATTTTTGCATATAGTTTTATATAAATTTACGTTATTTTATTTGTATTTTGTATATTTATATTTATACAATACATACTCTTTTATTAGTATTTTGTTTATTTATTTTGATACGAGTTTACATTATTTTATGTGTATTTTGTATAACTTTTTTATACGTATTTACTTCATTTTATGTGTATTTTGTATATTTATTTTCATAGAAATCTACGTAATTTTATGTGTATTCGTATATAAATTTTTAAAAAAATTTATATGGTTTTATATGTATGTTGCATATCTATTTCAATACAAATTTACCTTATTGTATGTGCATTTTGTATATTTCTTTCAATACAAATTCAAATATTTTATGTGTGTCTTGGTATAAATATTTTTATAAAAAATGCGTTATTTTATGGGTATTTTGCATCTTAATTTTCATACAAATTTACATTATTTTATTAATATTCTGTGTATTTATTTTGATACGATTTTATATTATTCTATTTGTGTTTTGTATATATTTTTTTATACATATTTACATTATTTAATGTGTATTTTTTATATATATTTTATACAAATTTACGTTATTTTAAGTGTATTTGTTCATATATTTTCATTCAAATTTACATTATTTTATGTGTATTTTGTAAAAGTATTTCAATACAAATTTACCTAATTTTATGTGTATTTTGTATATTTATTTTCATACAAATTAAAATTATTTTTGTGTATTTTTGTATATAGTTTTATACAAATTTAGGTGATTTTTTGTGTATATTGTATATCTATTTTCATACAAATACACATTATTTTATTGATATTTTGTTTATTTATTTTGACGAGAATTTAAATTATTTAATGTGTATTTTGTATATATATATATATATATTTTTATACGTATTTACATCATTTCATGTGTATTTTGTATATATATTTCTATAGAAATCTACGTTATTTTATGTGTATTCGTATATATATTTTGAAACAAATTTACACTTTTATGTGCATTTTGTATAATTTTTCAATACAAATTTACCTTATTGTACGTGCATTTTGTATATTAATTTTAATACACATTTAATTATTCTATGTGTTTTTTTGTATATGTATTTTTAAAAAAATATGCTTTATTTTATGGGTATTTTGCATCTTTATTTTCATACAAAATTACATTATTTTATTGATATTCTGTGTATTTATTATGATACGATTTTACATTATTCTATGTATATTATGTATATCTATTTTATACAAATGTACGTTATTTTTTGTGAATTTGTTTTCATTTCATACAAATTTATATTGTTTTATGTGTATTTTGTACATTTATTTAAATACAAATTTAACTAATTATATGTGTATTTTGTATATCTATTTTCATACAAATTGAAATTTATTTTCTTGTTTTTTTGTATATATTTTTATTCAAATTTTCGTAATTTTATGTGTATTTTGTATATTTATTTTCCTACAAATAAACGTTCTTTTATCGGAATTTTGTTTATTTATTTTGATACGAATTTTATTTTTTTTAGGTGTATTTGATATATATATTTTTATTCTTATTTACATAATTTTATATGTATTTTGAATATATATTTTCATAGAAATTTACTCTATATGTTTATACAAAAAAACACATAAATAATTTAAATTTGTATGAAAATAAATATACAAAATACACATAAAATTAGGTAAGTTTGTATTTAAATACATATACAGAATACACTTAAAATAATGTAAATTTGAATGAAACTATATAAACAAATACACTTAAAATAACGTTAATTTGTATAAAATATATATAAAAAATGCACATTAAATAATGAAAATATGTATAAAAAAATATATACCAAACACAAATAGTATAATATAAAATCGTATCAAAATATATACACAGAATATTAATAAAATAATGTACATTTTTATGAAAACTAAGATGCAAAATACCTATAGAATAACGCATTTTTTATAAAATTATATATACCAAAATACACATAAAATATTTGAATTTGTATTAAAATAAATATACAAAATGAAAATACAATAAGGTAAATTTAAATTTAAAATATTTTTGTGTATTTTTGTATATAGTTTGATACAAATTTAGGTTATTTTATGTGTATTTTTTATATCTATTTTCATACAAATACACATTCTTTTATTGATATTTTGTTTATTTATTTTGACGCGAATTTACATTATTTAATTTGTATTTTGTATATATATTTTTATACGTATTTACATAATTTCATGTGTATTTTGTATAGTTTTAAACAAATTTATATTATTTAATGTGTATTTTGTATATATATATTTATACAAATACACATTCTTTTTTTGGTATTTTGTTTATTTATTTTGATACTAATTTACATTATTTTGTGTGTATTTTGTATACATTTTTTATACCTACGTATTTACTTAATTTTATGTGTGTTTTGTATATATATTTTACAGAAATCTACCTTATTTCATGTGTATTCGTATATATATTTTGAAACAAATTTACATTGCTTATATGTATTTTGCATATATATTTTTGTGTATTCTGTATTTATTTTTGTTATACATAGAATAATGTAAAATCGTATCAAAATAAGTACACAGAATATCAATAAAATAATTTAAATTTGTATGAAAATAAAGATGCAAAATACCCATAAGATAAAGCATATTTTTTTTAAATACATATACAAAAATACATATTAAATAATTAAATTTTTATTAAAATTAATATACAAAATGCACACATACAATAAGGTAAATTTGTATTAAAAAAAACGCAAAATACAAATAAAACATTGTAAATTTGTTTCAAAATATATATACGAATACACATAAAATAACGTAGATTTCTATAGAAATATATATACAAAATACATATCAAATTATGTAAATACGTATAAAATATATATATATATATATATATATATATATATATATATATATATATATATATATATATATATATATATATCTATAGATATATATATATATATATATATATATATAAAATACATATTAAGTACTGTAAATTCGTGTCTAAATAAATAAACAAAATATCATGAAAAGAATGTGTATTTGTATGAAAATAAATAATAGATAATAAATTTGTATGAAATATATATGCAAGATATACATTAAATAATGTAAATATGTATAAAAAAATATATAGACAAAAAACAAATAGAATAATGTAAGATCGTATCAAAATAAATACACCGAATATTAATAAAATAATGTAAATTTGTTTGAAAATAAAGATGCAAAATTCCCATCAAATAGCGCATTTCTTATAAAAATATATATACCAAAATACACATAAAATATTTAAATTTGTATTGAAATAAATATACAAAATGCACATACAATAAGGTAGACTTCTATTGAAAGAGATATGCAAAAATACATATAAAACAATGTAAATTTGTTTCAAAATATATATACGAATACACATAAAATAACGTAGATATCTATAAAAATATATATACAAAATACACATAAAATTAAGTAAATACGTATAAATAAATGTAAACAAAATACACATAAAATAATATAAATTCGAAACAAGATAAATAAACAAAATACCAATAAAAGAATGTGTATTTGTTCTGCGTATTTTTGTATATACTTTTATACAAATTTGCGATACAAATACAAATACAAATATACACATTAAATAATTTAAAATTGAATGAAATAAATATACAAAATAAACATAAAATAAGGTAAATTTGTAATAAAATATATGTAAGAATACACATGAAATAATATAAATTTGTATGAAAATATATATACAAATACACATAAAATAACATAAATTTGTATAAAATTTGTTTCAAAATATATACGAATACACACAATAAAATAACGTAAATTTTTATGAAAATGTATATATAAAATACATATAAAATAATTTAGATACGTAGAAAAATATATATACAAAATACACATAAAATAATGTAAATTCGTAAAAAATTAAATACACGAAATTCCAATAAAAGAATGTATATTTGTAGGAAAATATATATACAAAAAACAAATAAAATAACTAAAATTTGTATAAAGATATATGCAAAAATACACAAAAATAATTTAAGTTTGTTTGAAAATAGATATGCAAAATACACATAATGTTAGGCCAATTTGTATTTTGTATATCTATTTTTACACGTATTTACTTAATTTATGTAAATTTTGTATATATATTTTTATAGAAATCTACGTTATTTTATGTGTATTCGTATATATATTTTGAAACAAATTTACATTGTTTTATATGTATTTTTGCATATGTCTTTCAATACAAGTTTACCTTATTGTATGTGCATTTTGTATATTTACTTCAATACAAATTTAAATATTTTATGTGTATTTTGGTATATATATTTTTATAAAAAATGCGCTATTTGATGGGAGTTTTGCATCTTTATTTTCATACAAATTTACATTATTTTATTAATATTCGATGTATTTATTTTGATACGATTTCACATTACTCTATTTGTTTTTTGTATATATATTTTTTATACATATTTACATTATTTAATGTGTATCTTGCATATATATTTCATACAAATTTATTATCTATTATTTATTTTCATACAAATACACATTTTTTTTCATGATATTTTGTTTATTTATTTTGACACGAATTTACCTAGATATGTATTTTGTATATATATTTTTATACGTATTTACATAATTTCATGTGTATTTTGTATATATATTTCTATAGAAATCTACGTTATTTTATGTGTATTCGTATATATATTTTGAAACAAATTTACTTTGTTTAATATGTATTTTTGAATGTCTCTTTCAATACATATTTATCTTACTGTATATGCATTTTGTATATTTATTTCAATACAAATTTAAATATTTTATGTGTATTTTGGTATATATATTTAAAAAAAATGGGCTATTTTATGGGAATTTTGCATCTTTCTTTTCATACAAATTTACATTATTTTATTGGTATTCTGTGTATTTATATTGATAGGATTTTACATTATTCTATTTCTTTTTTGTATATATTTTTTTAAACACATTTACATTATTTAATGTGTATCTTGCATATATATTTTATACAAATTTACGTTATTTTAAGTGTATTTGTTTATATATTTTCATTCAAATTTACATTATTCTATGTGTATTTTGTATATGTATTTCAATACAAATTTATGTAATTTTATGTGTATTTTGAATATTTCTTTTCATACAAATTTTATATATTTTTGTGTATTTTTGTATTTAGGTTATTTTATGTACGCATTTATTTTATTTAATGTGAGTTTTGTATATATATTTTTATGCAAATTTACTTTATTTTATGTGCATTTTTGTACATATATTTTTTTAGAAATTTGCATTAATTTATGTGTATTTGTATATGTTTTCTCATACAAATTTACATTATTTTATTGCTATTTTGTTTACTTATTTTGATACGAATGAAAATAGATATACAAAATATACATAAAATAAACTAAATTTGTATTGAAATATATATACAAAATACATAAAATAATGTAAATTTGTATCAAAATATTTTAACAGATGCGCATAAAATAACGTAAATTTGTTTTAAAATATACAAATACACATTAAATAATGTAAATATGTATAAAAAAAATATATAAAAAACACAAATAGAATAATGTAAAATCGTATCAAAATCAATACACAGAATATTAATAAAACAATGTAAATTTGTATGAAAATAAAGATGCAAAATACCCATTAAATAACGCATTTTTAAAAAAAATATATATACCAAAATACACATGAAAAAATTAATTTGTATTAAAATAAATATACAAAATACACATACAATAAGGTAAATCTGTATTGAAATAGATATGCAAAATACATATAAAACAATGAAAATTTGTTTCAAAATGAGTATATACGAATACTCATAGAATAACGTAGATTTGTATAAAAATATATATACAAAATACACATAAAATGAAGTAAATACGTATAAGAAAATGTATACAAAATACACATAAAATAATGTAAATTCGTATCAAAATAAATAAACAAAATACCAATAAAAGAATGTGTATTTGTATAAATATAAATATACAAAATACACAAAAAATAACGTAAATTTGTATAAAACTATACAAAAATACACAGAAGTAATTAAATTCGTATGAAAATAGATATACAAAATACAGATAAAATAAGCTAAATTTGAATTGAAATGTATATACAAAATACAATATTTTATGTGTATATTTGTATTTGTATTTAGGTTATTTTATGTGTATTTATATTTATACAAATACACATTCTTTTATTGGTATATTGTTTATTTACTTTTATACGAGTTTACATTATTTTATGTGAATTTTGTATACATTTTTTTATACGTATTTACTTAATTTTATATGTATTTTGTATATGTATTTTTATAGAAATCTACGTTATTTTATGTGTATTCGTATATATATATTTTGAAACAAATTTACATTATTTTATATGTATTTTGCATATCTATTTCAATACAAATTTACCTTATTGTATGTGCATTTTGAAATATTTTATGTGTATTTTGGAATCAATAATTTTATAAAAAAACGTAAATTTGTGTAAAAAAATATGTACAGAACACAAATAGAATAATGTAAAATCGTATCAAAATAAATACACAGAATATTAATAAAATAATGTAAATTTGTATGAAAATAAAGAAGCAAAATACCCATAAAATAGCACATTTTTTTTAATTATAAAAATATATATACCAAAATACACATAAAAAAATTAAATTTGTATTAAAATAAATATACAAAAAACACATACAATAAGGTAAATTTGTATTGAAATAGATATGCAAAATACATGTAAAACAATGTAAATTTGTTTCAAAATATATATACACATAAAATAACGTAGATTTCTATAAAAATATATATACAAAATACACATAAAATGAAGTAAATACGTATAAAAAAATGTATACAAAATACACATAAAATAATGTAAATTCGTATCAAAATAAATAAACAAAATACCAATAAAAGAATGTGTATTTGTATGAATATAAATATACAAAAAACACATAAAATAACGTAAATTTATATAAAACTATGTACAAAAATACACAGAAGTAATTAAATTTGTATGAAAATATATACAAAATACATACGATATAAGCTAAATTTGAATTGAAATATAAATACAAAATACATGAAATAAAGTAAATTTGTATCAAAATATTTATACAAATATAATAACGTAAATTTGTATGAAAATATATAAAGAAAATACACATTAAATAATGTAAATACGTATAACAAAATATGTACAAAATACACATATAATCATGTAATTCGTATCAAAATAAATAAACAAAATACCAATAAAATAATATAAATTTGTATGAGTAAACGTGTATGTTGCATATTTTTTCAATACAAATTTACCTTATTATATACGCATTTTGTATATTAATTTTAATACAAATTTAATTATTCGATCTGTATTTTTGTATTTGTATTTTTATAAACATATGCTTTATTTTTGGGGTATTTTGCATCTTTATTTTCATACAAATTTACATTATTTTATTGATATTCTACTCATTCATTTTGATACGAATTGACATTATTCTATGTGTATTTTGTATATATTTTTCATGCAAATTTACGTTATTTTATGTGTAAAAATATGTACAGAATACACATATAATCATGTAATTCGTATCAAAATAAATAAACAAAATACCAATAAAATAATATAAATTTGTATGAGTAAACGTGTATGTTGCATATTTTTTCAATACAAATTTCCTTATTATATACGCATTTTGTATATTAATTTTAATTCAAATTTAATTATTCGATGTGTATTTTTGTATTTGTATTTTTATAAACATATGCTTTATTTTTGGGGTATTTTGCATCTTTATTTTCATACAAATTTACATTATTTTATTTAAATTCTGCTCATTCATTTTGATACGAACTGACATTATTCTATGTGTATTTTGTATATATTTTTCATACAAATTTACGTTATTTTTTGAGTATTTGTTTATATATTTTGACACAAATTTAATATATTTTATGGGTATTTTGTATATACATTTCAAAAGAAATTTACCTAGTTTTATGTGTATTTTGTATATCTATTTTCATACAAACTCAAATTATTTCTATGTATTTTTGTATATATTTTAATACAAATTTTAGTTATGTTATGTGTATTTTGTAAATTTATTTTCATTCAAATATATATTATTTTATTGGTGTTTTGTTGATTTATATTGATACGAATTTACGTTATTTTATATGTACTTTGTATATATATTCTTATACGCTTTTACATTATTTAATATTTATTTTGAATATATATTTTTATACAACTTCATGGTATTTTACGTGTATTTGTATATATATTTTTATATAAATTTACATTATTTTATGTGTATTTTGTACATATATTTTTTTACAAATCTACCTTATTTTATGTTTATTATGTATGTGTATTTTGTATATTTATATTTATTTAAATACACATTTTTTTATTGATATTTTGTTTATTTATTTTAATTCGAATTTACATTATTTTTTGTATATATATTTTAATAGAAATCTACGTTTTTTTATTTGTATTCGTATATATATTTTGAAACAAATTTACATTTTTTTATATGTATTTTTGCATATGTCTTTCAATACAAATTTACCTTATTGTATGTGCATTTTGTATATTTATTTCAATGCAAATTTAAATATTTTATGTGTATTTTGGTATATATATTTTTATAAGGTTACGAAAATTTGAATAAAAATATATACAAAAAAACAAAAAAATAAATTTCAATTTGTATGAAAATAGTATACAAAATACACATATAATTAGTTAAATTTGTATTTAAATACATGTAGAAAATACACATAAAATAATGTAAATTTGTATGATATTAAAAAAAATTCACATAAAATTCGCGTCAAAATAAATAAACAAAATATCAATAAAAGAATGTGTATTTGTATGAAAATAGATATACAAAATACACATAAAATAACTTAAATTTGTATCAAACTATATACAAAAATACAAAAAAATATTTTAAATCTGTATGAAAATAAATATACAAAATACACATAAAATTAGGTAAATTTGTATTGAAATACATACACAAAATACACACAAAATAATGTAAATTTGAATGAAAATACATAAACAAATACACTTAAAATAACGTAAATTTGTATAAAAAAATATGTACAAAACACAAATAGAATAATATAAAATCGTATAAAAATAAATACACAGAATATTAATAAAATAATGTAAATTTGTATGAAGATAAAGAAGCAAAATACCCATAAAATAACGCATTTTTTTTATTTATAAAAATATATATACCAAAATACACATCAAAAAATTAAATTTGTATTAAAATAAATATTCAAAAAAACACATACAATAAGGTAAATTTGTATTGAAATAGATATGCAAAATACATATAAAACAATGTAAATTTGTTTCAAAATATATATACGAATACACATAAAATAACGTAGATTTATATAAAAATATATATACAAAATACACATAAAATGAAGTAAATACGTATAAAAAAATGTATACAAAAAACACAAATTAATGTAAATTCGTATCAAAATAAATAAACAAAATACCAATAAAAGAATGTGTATTTGTATAAATATAAATATACAAAATACACATAAAATAACGTAAATTTATATAAAACTATATACAAAAATACACAGAAGTAATAAAATTTGTATGAAAATATATACAAAATACACACAAAATAAGCTAAATTTGAATTGAAATATATATACAAATACATGAAATAAAGTAGATTTGTATCAAAATATTTATACAAATACACATATAATAACGTAAATTTGTATGAAAATATATAAACAAAATACACATTAAATAATGTAAATACGTATAAAAAATATGTACAAAATACACATATAATCATGTACTTCGTATCAAAATAAATAAACAAAATACCAATAAAATAATATAAATTTGTATGAGTAAACGTGTATGTTGCATATTTTTTCAATACAAATCTACCTTATTATATACGCATTTTGTATATTAATTTTAATACAAATTTAATTATTCGATGTGTATTTTTGTGTCTGTATTTTTATAAACATATGCTTTATTTTTTTTGTTATTTTGCATCTTTATTTTCATACAAATTTACATTATTTTATTGATATTCTGCTCATTCATTTTGATACGAATTGACATTATTCTATGTGTATTTTGTATATATTTTTCATACAAATTTACGTTATTTTATGTGTATTTGCTTATATATTTTGACACAAATTTACAATATTTTATGGGTATTTTGTATATACATTTCAAAAGAAATTTACCTAGTTTTTTGTGTATTTTGTATATCTATTTTCATACAAACTCAAATTATTTCTATGTATTTTTGTATATATTTTAATACAAATTTTAGTTATGTTATGTGTATTTTGTTAATTTATTTTCATTCAAATATATATTATTTTATTGGTGTTTTCTTGATTTATATTGATACGAATTTACATTATTTTATATGTACTTTGTATATATATATTTTTATACGCTTTTACATTATTTAATATTTATTTTGAATATATATTTTTATCCAAATTCATGGTATTTTATGTGTATTTGTATATATATTTTTATATAAATTTACATTATTTCATGTGTATTTTGTGCATATATTTTTTTACAAATCTACCTTATTTTATGTTTATTTTGTATGTGTATTTTGTATATTTATATTTATCCAAATACACATTCTTTTATTGGTATTTTGTTTATTTATTTTAATTCGAATTTACATTATTTTATGTGTATTTTGTATACATTTTTTTATACGTATTTTCTTAATTTTATGTGTATTTTGTATATATATTTTTATAGAAATCTACGTTTTTTTATTGTATTCGTATATATATTTTGAAACAAATTTACATTGTTTTATATGTATTTTTGCATATCTCTTTCAATACAAATTTACCTTATTGTATGTGCATTTTGTATATTTATTTCAATGCAAATTTAAATATTTTATGTGTATTTTGTTATATATATTTTTATAAGATTACGAAAATTTGAATAAAAATATATACAAAAAAAAATCAATTTGTATGAAAATAGATATACAAAATACACATATAATTAGTTAAATTTGTATTTAAATACATGTACAAAATACACATAAAATAATGTAAATTCGTATGAAATGAAAACAAATTCACATAAAATTCGCGTCAAAATAAATAAACAAAATATCAATAAAAGAATGTGTATTTGTAAGAAAATAGATATACAAAATACACATAAAATAACCTAAATTTGTATCAAACTATATACAAAAATAAACAAAAATATTTTAAATTTGTATGAAAATAAATATACAAAATACACATAAAATTTGGTAAATTTGTATTGAAATACATACACAAAATACACATAAAATAATGTAAATTTGAATGAAAATACATAAACAAATACACTTAAAATAACGTAAATTTGTATAAAAAAATATGTACAAAACACACAGAATAATGTAAAATCGTATCAAAATAAATACACAGAATATTAATAAAATAATGTAAATTTGTATGAAAATAAAGAAGCAAAATACCCATAAAATAACGCATTTTTTTTATTATTTATAAAAATATATATACCAAAATACACATCAAAAAATTTAATTTGTATTAAAATAAATATACAAAAAACACATACAATAAGGTAAATTTGTATTGAAATAGATATGCAAAATACATATAAAACAATGTAAATTTGTTTCAAAATATAATTATAAACGAATACACATAAAATAACGTAGATTTCTATAAAAATATATATACAAAATACACATAAAATAATGTAAATTTGTATCAAAATAAATAAACAAAATACAAATAACAGAATGTGTCTTTTTATATATATATATATATATATATATATATATATATATATATATATATATATATATATATATATATATATATATATATATATATATATATATATATATATATATATATATATATATATATACAAAATACACATAAAATAACGTAAATTTATATAAAACTATATACAAAAATACACAGAAGTAATTAAATTTGTATGAAAATATATACAAAATACACACAAAAAAGGCTAAATTTGAATTAAAATATATATACAAAATACATGAAATAAAGTAAATTTGTATCAAAATATTTATACAAATACACAGATAATAACGTAAATTTGTATGAAAATATATAAACAAAATTAACATTAAATAATTATAAATACGTATAAAGAAATATGTACAAAATACACATATAATCATGTTATTCGTATCAAAATAAATAAACAAAATACCAATAAAATATTATAAATTTGTATGAGTAAACGTGTATGTTGCATATTTTTTCAATACAAATTTACCTTATTATATATGCATTTTGTATATTAATTTTAATATATGTTTATATGAATATATATTTTGATACAAATTTACATTATTTTATGTATTTTCTATATTAATTTCAATTCAAATTTAGCTTATTTTATGTGTCTTTTGTATGTCTATTTTCATACAAATTGAATTATTTTTGTTTATTTTTGTATATAGTTTTATACAATTTTACGTTATTTTATGTGTATTTTGTATATTTATATTTATACAAGTAAAGATTCTTTTATTGGCATTTAGTTTATTTATTTTGCTACGAATTTACATTATTTTATGTGTATTTTGTATACATTTTCTTATACGTATTTACTTCATTTTATGTGTATTTTGTATATATATTTTTATTGAAATCTACGTTATTTTTTGTGTATTCGTATATATATTTTGAAACAAATTTACATTGTTTTATGTGTATTTTGGTATATATATTTTCATAAAAAATGCGTTGTTTTATGGGTATTTTGCATCTTTATTTTCATTCAAATTTACATTATTTTATTAATATTCTGTGTATTTATTTTGATACTATTTTACATTATTCTATTTGTGTTTTGTATATATTTTTTTTACATATTTACATTATTTAATGTTTATTTTCTATATATATTTTATACAAATTTACGTTATTTCAAGTGTATTTGTTTATATATTTTCATTCAAATTTACATTATTTTATGTGTATTTTGTATATGTATTTCAATAGAAATTTAACTAGTTTTATATGTATTTTGTATATATATTTTTATACAAATTTAAATTATTTTTGTGTATTTTTTTAATAGAGTTTTGTACAAATTTACAATATTTTATGTGTATTTTGTATATCTATTTTCATACAAATACACATTCTTTTATTGATATTTTGTTTATTTATTTTGATGCGAATTTACATTATTTAATGTGTATTGTGTATATATATTTTTATACGTATTTACGTCATCCTAATGGTATTTGTGTATTTTGTATATTAATTTTAATACAAATTTAATTATTCTATGTGTATTTTTGTATATGTATTTTTAAAAAAAAATATGCTTTATCTTATCGGTATTTTGCATCTTTATTTTCATACAAATTTAAATTATTTTATTGATATTCTGGTTACTTATTTTGATACGATTTTACATTATTCTATGTATAACAAAAATAAATACAGAATACACAAAAATAGATATGCAAAATACATATAAACAATGTAAATTTGTTTCAAAATATATATACGAATACACATGAAATAAGGTAGATTTCTATAAAAATATATATACAAAATACACATAAAATTAAGTAAATACGTATAAAAAAATGTATACAAAATACACATAAAATAATGTAAATTAGTATCAAAATAAATAAACAAAATACCAATAAAAGAAGGTGTATTTGTATAAATATATATATACAAAATACATGTTAAATAATATAAATTTGTTTAAAACTATACAAAATACACATGAAATTATGTAAATACGTATAAAAAAATGTATAGAAAATACACATAAAATAATGTAAATTCGTATCAAAATAAAGTATTTGTATAAATATAAATATACAAAATACACATAAAATAACGTAAATTTATATAAAACTATATACAAAACTACACAGAAGTAATTAAATTTGTATGAAAATATATACAAAATACACACAAAATAAGCTAAATTTGAATTGAAATATATATACAAAATACATGAAATAAAGTAAATTTGTATCAAAATATTTATACAAATACACATATAATAACGTAAATTTGTATGAAAATATATAAACAAAATACACATTAAATAATGTAAATACGTATAAAAATATATGTACAAAATACACATATAATCATGTAATACGTATCAAAATAAATAAACAAAATACCAATAAATAATATAAATTTGTATGAGTAAACGTGTATGTTGCATATTTTTTCAATACAAATTTACCTTATTATATATGCATTTTGTATATTAATTTTAATACAAATTTAATTATTCGATGTGTATTTTTGTATCTGTATTTTTATAAACATATGCTTTATTTTTTGGTTATTTTGCATCTTTATTTTCATACAAATTTACATTATTTTATTGATAATCTGCTCATTCATTTTGATACGAATTGACATTATTCTATGTGTATTTTGTATATATTTTTCATACAAATTTACGTTATTTTATCTGTATTTGTTTATATATTTTAACTCAATTTTACAATATTTTGTGGGTATTTTGTATATACATTTCAAAAGAAATTTACCTAGTTTTATGTGTATTTTGTATATCTATTTTCATACAAACTCAAATTATTTCTATGTATTTTTGTATATATTTTAATACAAATTTTAGTTATGTTATGTGTATTTTGTAAATTTATTTTTATTCAAATATATATTATTTTATTAGTGTTTTGTTGATTTATATTGATACGAATTTACATTATTTTATATGTACTTTGTATATATATATATATATATATATATATATATATATATATATATATATATATATATATATATATATATATATATATATATATATATATATATATATATATATATATATATATATATATATATATATATATATATATATATATATATATATATATATATATACGCTTTTACATTATTTAATATTTATTTTGAATATATATTTTTATACAAATTCATGGTATTTTATGTGTATTTGTATATATATTTTCAAATAAATTTACATTATTTCATGTGTATTTTGTACATATATTTTATTACAAATCTACCTTATTTTATGTTTATTTTGTATGTGTATTTTGTATACAAATTTACCTTATTATATACGCATTTTGTATATTAATTTTAATACAAATTTCATTATTCGATGTGTATTTTTGTATCTGTATTTTTATAAACATATGCTTTATTTTTTGGGTATTTTGCATCTTTATTTTCATACAAATTTACATTATTTTATTGATATTCTGCTCATTCATTTTGATACGAATTGATATTATTCTATGTGTATTTTGTATATATTTTTCATACAAATTTACGTTATTTTATGTGTATTTGTTTATATATTTTGACACAAATTTACAATATTTTATGGCTATTTTGTATATACATTTCAAAAGAAATTTACCTAGTTTTATGTGTATTTTGTATATCTATTTTCATACAAACTTAAATTATTTCTATGTATTTTTGTATATATTTTAATACAAATTTTAGTTATGTTATTTGTATTTTCTAAATTTATTTTCATTCAAATATATATTATTTTATTGGTGTTTTGTTGATTTATATTGATACGAATTTACATTATTTTATATGTACTTTGTATATATATATATATATATATATATATATATATATATATATATATATATATATATATATATATATATATATATTTATACGCTTTTACATTATTTAATATCTATTTTGAATATATATTTTTATACAAATTCATGGTACTTTATGTGTATTTGTATATATATTTTCAAATAAATTTACATTATTTTATGTGTATTTTGTACATATATTTTATTACAAATCTACCTTATTTTATGTTTATTTTGTATGTGTATTTTGTATATTTATATTTATCCAAATACACATTCTTTTATTGGTATTTTGTTTATTTATTTTAATTCGAATTTACATTATTTTATGTGTATTTTGTATACATTTTTTATACGTATTTTATATAATTTTATGTGTATTTTGTATATATATTTTTATAGAAATCTACGTTTTTTTATTTATATTCGTATATATATTTTGAAACAAATTTATATTGTTTTATATGTATTTTTGCATATCTCTTTCAATACAAATTTACCTTATTGTATGTGCATTTTGTATATTTATTTCAATGCAAATTTAAATATTTTATGTGTATTTTGGTATATATTTTTATAAGAAATGCGCTATTTTATGGGAATTTTGCATCTTTATTTTCATACAAATTTACATTATTTTATTAATATTCGGTGTATTTATTTTGATACGATGTTACATTATTCTATTTGTTTTTTGTATATACATTTTTATACATATTTACATTATTTAATGTGTATCTTGCATAGATATTTTATACAAATTTATTATCTATTATCTATTTTCATACAAATACACATTCTTTTCATGATATTTTGTTTATTTATTTTGACACGAATTTACATTATTTGATATGTATTTTGAGTATATATTTTTATACGTATTTACATAATTTCATATGTATTTTGTATATATATTTCTATAGAAATCTACTTTATTTTATGTGTATTCGTATATATATTTTGAAACAGATTTACATTGTTTTATATGTATTTTTGAATATCTCTTTCAATAAAAAATTAACCTTACTGTATATGCATTTTGTATATTTATTTCAATACAAATTTAAATATTTTATGTGTATTTTGGTAAATATATTTTATAAAAAATGCGATAATTTTTGGGAATTTTGCATCTTTATTTTCATACAAATTTACATTATTTTATTGATATTCTGTGTATTTATTTTGATACGATTTTACATTATTATATTTGTTTTTTGTATATATTTTTTTATACACATTTACATTATTTAATGTGTATCTTTCATATATATTTTATTCAAATTTACGTTATTTTAAGTGTATTTGTTTATATATTTTCATTCAAATTTACATTATTTGATGTGTATTTTGTATATGTATTTCAATACAAATTTACCTAATTTTATGTGTATTTTGTATATTTCTTTTCAAACGAATTTAAATTATTTTTGTGTATTTTTGTATATAGTTTTATACAAACTTAGGTTATTTTATGTACGCATTTACATTATTTAGGGTGTGTTTTGTATATATATTTTTATGCAAATTTACTTTATTTTATGTGCATTTTTGTACATATATTTTTATAGAAATTTGATTTATTTGTATATGTTTTCTCATACAAATTTACATTATTTTATTGCTATTTTGTTTATTTATTTTGATACGAGTTACATGATTATATGTGTATTTTGTACATATTTTTTATACGTATTTACATTACTAATGTGTATTTTGTTTATATATTTTTAAACAAATCTACGTTACTAATGTATTTGTATAAATATTTTGATACAGATTTACATTATTTTATGTATTTTGTATGTACATTTCAATTCAAATTTAGCTTATTCTAGCTGTATTTTGTATATATATTTTCATACAATTTTAATTACGTCTGTGTATTTTTGTATATAGTTTTATACAAATTTACGATATTTTTTGTGTATTTTGTATATTTATATTTATACAAATACACATTCTTTTACTGGTATTTTGTTTATTTATTTTGATACGATTTTTATGTGTATTTTGTATTCATTTTTTTTATACGTATTTACTTCATTTTATGTGTATTTTGTATATATTTTTTATAAAAATCTACGTTATTTTATGTGTATTCGTATATATATTTTGAAACAAATTTACATTTTTTTATATGTATTTTTTAATATCTCTTTCAATACAAATTTACCTCTCCATATATACCAAAATAAACATAAAAAAATTAAATTTGTATTAAAATAAATATTTAAAAAACACATACAATAAGGTAAATTTGTATTGAAATAGATATGCAAAATACATATAAAACAATGAAAATTTGTTTCAAAATATATATACGAATACACATAAAATAACGTAGATTTCTTATAAAAATATATATACAAAATACACATAAAATGAAGTAAATACGTATAAAAAATGTATACAAAATACACATAAAATAATGTAAATTCGCATCAAAATAAATATACGAAATACCAATAAAAGAATGTGTAATTGTATAAATATAAATATACAAAATACACATAAAGTAACGTAAATATATATAAAACTATATACAAAAATACACAGAAGTATTTTCTTTTTATGAAAATAGATATACAAAATAAGGTAAATTCGTTTCAAATTCAATAAACAAAATTCAGATTTTATAAAAATAATATAAAATCAGACTATTAAATTTTGCATATCTATTTTCATACAAACTCAAATTATTTATATGTATTTTTGTATATATTTTAATACAAATTTTGGTTATGTTATGTGTATTTTGTAAGTTTATTTTCATTCAAATATATATTATTTTATTGGTGTTTTGTTGATTTATATTGATACGAGTTTACATTATTTTATATGTACTTTGTATATATATTTTTATACGCTTGTACATTATTTAATATTTATTTTGAATATATATTTTTATACAAACTCATGGTATTTTATGTGTATTTGTATATATATTTTCATATAAATTTACATTATTTTATGTGTATTTTGTACATATATTTTATTACAAATCTACCTTATTTTGTGTTTATTTTGTATATGTATTTTGTATATTTATATTTATCCAAATACACGTTCTTTTATGGGTATTTTGTTTATTTATTTTAAATCGAATTTACATTATTTTATGTGTATTTTGTATACATTTTATTATACGTATTTACTTAATTTTATGTGTATTTTGTATATATATAGAAATCTACGTTTTTTTTATTTGTAATCGTATATATATTTTGAAACAAATTTACATTATTTTATATGTATTTTTGCATATCTCTTTCAATACAAATTTACCTTATTGTATGTGCATTTCTTATATTTATTTCAATACAAATTTAAAAATTTTATGTGTATTTTGGTATATATATTTTTATAAGAAATGCGCTATTTTATGGGAATTTTGCATCTTTATTCTCATACAAATTTACATTATTTTATTAATATTCGGTGTATTGATTTTGATGCTAATCTACATTATTCTATTTGTTTTTTGTATATACTTTTTTATACATATTTACATTATTTAATGAGTATCTTGCATATATATTTTATACAAATTTATTATCTATTATCTATTTTTATACAAATACATTCTTTTCATGATATTTTTTTATTTATTTTGACACGAATTTACATTATTTGATATGTATTTTGTATATATATATTTTACAAATACACATTATTTTATGTATTTTGTTTATTTATTTTGATACATTTTTATGTATTTTTTGTATATATTTTTTTGTCCGTATTTACTTTATTTTATTTGTATTTTGTATATATTTTATAGAAATTTACTTATTTTATGTGTATTTGTATATATATTTTAATACAAATTTACATTGTTTTATATGTATTTTGCATATTTATTTCAATACAAATTTAAATTTATTTATTTTATGTGCATTTTGTAAATATATTTTTCATAAATTTACGTTATTTTATGTGTATTTTATATATTTTCATACAAATTTACATTATTTTATTGATATTCTGTGTATTTATTTTGATACAAATGAAAATAGATATACAAAATATACATAAAATAAACTAAATTTGTATTGAAATATATATACAAAATACATAAAATAATGTAAATTTGTATCAAAATATTTTAACAGATGCGCATAAAATAACGTAAATTTGTTTTAAAATATACAAAATACACATTAAATAATGTAAATATGTATAAAAAAATATATACAAAACACAAATAGAATAATGTAAAATCGTATCAAAATAAATACACAGAATATTAATAAAACAATGTAAATTTGTATGAAAATAAAGATGCAAAATACCATTAAATAACGCATTTTTATAAAATATATATACAAAAATACACATGAAAAAATTAATGTGTATTAAAATAAATATACAAAATAAACATACAAGAAGGTAACTCTGTATTGAAATAGATATGCAAAATACATATAAAACAATGTAAATTTGCTTTAAAATATATATACGAATACACATAAAATAACGTAGATTTGTATAAAAATATATATACAAAATACACATAAAATGAAGTAAATACGTATAAGAAAATGTATACAAAATACACATAAAATAATGTAAATTCGTATCAAAATAAATAAACAAAATACTAATAAAAGAATGTGTATTTGTATAAATATAAATAAACAAAATACACATAAAATAGCGTAAATTTGTATAAAACTATATACAAAATACACAGAAGTAATTAAATTGTATGAAAATAGATATACAAAATACAGATAAAATAAGCTAAATTTGAATTGAAATGTATATACAAAATACATAAAATAATGTAAATTTGTATCAAAATATTTATAAAATACATATAATAACGTAAATTTGTTTAAAAATATATAAACAAAATACACATTAAGTAATGTAAATACGTATAAAAAATATGTACAAAATACACATATAATCATGTAATTCGTATCAAACTAAATAAAAAAATAGCAATAAAATAATGTAAATTTGTATTAGAAAACATATACAAATACATATAAAATAACGCTAATTTCTATGAAAATATATGTCCAAAAATGAACGTAAAATAAATTAACTTTGGATAAAAATATATATACAAAACACACATTAAATAATGTAAATTCGTAAAATAACCTAAATTTGTATAAAAATATATACAAAAATACACAAAATAATTTAAATTTGTATGAAAAGAAATATACAAAATACACATAAAATTAGGTTAATTTATATTGAAATACATATACAAAATACACATAAAATAATGTAAATTTGAAAGAAAATATATAAACAAATACACATATAATAACGTAAATTTGTATGAAATATATATACAAAATACACATTAAATAATGTAAATATGTATAAAAAAATATATACAAAACACAAATAGAATAATGTAAAATCGTATCAAAATATATACACAGAATATTAATAAAATAATGTAAATTTGTATGAAAATTAAGATGCAAAATACCTATAAAATAACGCATTTTTTTATAAAATTATTGATACCAAAATACACATAAAATATTTGAATTTGTATCAAAATAAATATACAAAATGCACATACTATAAGGTAAATTTGTATTGAAATAGATATGCAAAATACATATAAAACAATGTAAATTTGTTTCAAAATATATATGCGAATACACATAAAATAACGTAGATTTCTATAAAAATACATATACAAAATACACATAAATTTAAGTAAATACGTATAAAAAAATGTATACAAAATACACATAAAATAATGTAAATTCGTATAAATATAAATAAACAATATAGCAATAAAAGAATGTGTATTTGTATAAATATAAATATACAAAATGCACATAAAATAACGTAAATTTATATAAAACTATATACATAAAATAACGAAAATTTCTATAAAAATATATGTACAAAAATGAATATAAAATAAATTTGCATAAAAATATATATACAAAACACACATTAGATAATGTAAATGAGTATAAAAATATGTATACAAAATACCTATGAAATAATCTAAATTCGTATCGAATTAAATTAAGAAAATACCAATATAATAATGTAATTTTGGATGAAAATATATATACAAAATACACATAAAATATCCTAAATACAAATACACATATACACATAAAATAATTTAAAATTGAATTAAATAAATATACAAAATAAACATAAAATAAGGTAAATTTGTAATGAAATATATGAAAAAATACACATAAAATAATATAAATTTGTATGAAAATATATATACAAATACACATTAAATAACATTAATTTGTATAAAATTTGTATCAAAATATATACGAATACACACAATAAAATAACGTAATTTTTTTTATGAAAATGTATATACAAAATACACATAAAATAATGTAAATTTGTATAAAAATATATAAACAAATACACATAAAATAATGTAAATCTGGATAAAATATATATACAAAATAAACCTTAAATAATGTAAATATGTATAAAAAATATATACAAAATACACATAGAATAATGTTAAATCGTATCAAAATAAATAAAGAGAATATCAATAAAATAATGTAAATTTGTATGAAAATAAAGCTGCAAAATATCCATATAATAACGCATATTTGCATAAAAATATATATACAAAAATACATATAAAATAATTAAATTTGTATTAAAATAAATATACAAAATGCACGTACAGTAAAGAAAATTTGTATTGAAATAGATATGCAAAATACACATCAATAATGTAAATTTGTATCAAAATATATATACGAATACTCATAAAATAGAGTAAATTTCTATGAAAATATACATACAAGATAGATATACAAAATACACATATAACTAGTTAAATTTCTATTTAAATACATGTACAAAAAACACATAAAATAATGTAGATTTGTATGAAATGAAAACAAATACATTTTATATAAAATATATATACAAAATACATATAGAATAATGTAAAATCATACCAAATAAATACACAGAATATCAATAAAATAATGTAAATTTGTATGAAAATAAAGATGCAAAATACCCATAAAATAAAGCATATTTTTATAAAAATACATACACAAAAATACACATAGATTAATCAAATTTGTATTAACATTAATATACAAAATGCACATACAATAATGTAAATTTGTATTGAAAAAATATACAAAATACACATAAAACAATGTAAATTTGTTTCAAAATATATATACGAATACACATAAAATAACGTAGATTTCTATAGAAATATATATACAAAATACACTTGAAATAATGTAAATACGTATAAAAATATATATACAAAATACACATTAAATAATGTTAATTCGTGTCAAAATAAATAAAAAAATATCATGAAAAGAATGTGTATTTGTATGAAAATAGATATACAAAATACACATAAAATAACTTAAATTTGTATAAAACTATATACAAAAATAAACAAAAATAATTTAAGCCTGTATGAAAATAAATATACAAAAAACATAAAATTAGGTAAATTTGTATTGAAATACATATACAAAATACACATAAAATAATGTAAATTTGAATGAAAATATATAAACATATAGACTTAAAATAACGTAAATTTGTATCAAATATATATACAAAAAACACATTAAATAATGTAAATATGTATAAAAAAATATATACAAAACACAAATAAAATAATGTAAAATCGTATCAAAATAAATACAGAAAATATTAATAAAATAATGTAAATTTTATGAAAATTAAGATTCAAAATACCCATGTCATGTGTATTCGTATATATATTTTGAAACAAATTTACATTGTTTATATGTATTTTGCATATCTATTTTTGTGTATTCTGTATTTATTTTTGTTATACATAGAATAATGTAAAATCGTATCAAAATAAGTACACAGAATATCAATAAAATAATTTAAATTTGTATGAAAACAAAGATGCAAAATACCCATAAGATAAGCATATTTTTTTTTTAAATACATATACAAAAATACACATAAAATAATTAAATTTGTATTAAAATTAATATACAAAATGCACGCATACAATAAGGTAAATTTGTATTGAAAAAAAACGCAAAATACAAATAAAACAAAATATATATACGAATACACATAAAATAACGTAGATTTCTATAAAAAAATATATACAAAATACACATGAAATTATGTAAATACGTATAAAAATATATATATAAAATACATATTAAGTAATGTAAATTCGTGTCAAAATAAATAAACAAAATATCATGAAAAGAATGTGTATTTGTATGAAAATAAATAAGAGATAATAAATTTGTATGAAATATATATGCAAGATATACATTAAATAATGTAAATATGTATAAAAAAAAAATATGTACAAAAAACAAATAGAATAATGTAAGATCGTATCAAAATAAATACACCGAATACTAATAAAATAATGTAAATTTGTATGAAATTATAGATTCAAAATTCTATCAAATAGCTCATTTCTCATAAAAATATATATACCAAAATAAACATAAAATATTTAAATTTGTATTGAAATAAATATACAAATGCACATACAATAAGGTAAACTTCTATTGAAAGAGATATGAAAAATACATATAAAACAAAGTAAATTTGTTTCAAAATATACATACGAATACACATAAAATAACGTAGATTTCTATAAAAATATATATACAAAATACACATAAAATTAGGTAAATACGTATAAAAAAATGTAAACAAAATACACATAAAATAATATAAATTCGAAACAAAATAAATAAACAAAATACCAATAAAAGAATATGTATTTGTATAAATATAAATGTACAAAATACACATACAAAATAAACATAAAATAAGGTAAATTTGTAATGAAATATATGTACAAAATACACATAAAATAATGTAAATTTATATGAAAATATATATACAAATACACATAAAATACCATGAATTTGTATAAAATTATATATTCAAAATAAATATTAAATAATGTAAATGCGTATAAAAATATATATACAAAGTACATATAAAATAATGTAAATTCGTATCAATATAAATCAACAAAATACCCATAAAATAATATATATTTGAATGAAAATAGATTTGCAAAATACACATAACATAACTAAAATTTGTATCGAAATATATACAAAAAACATAAAAATAATTTGAGTTTGTATGAAAATAGATATTCAAAATACACATAAAACTAGGTAAATTTCTTTTGAAATATATATACAAAATACCCATAAAATATTGTAAATTTGTGTCAGAATATATAAACAAATACACATAAAATAAAGTAAATTTGTTTGAAAAATATATACAAAATACACATACAATAATGTCAAATCGTATCAAAATGAATGAGCAGAATATCAATAAAATGACGTAAATTTGTATGAAAATAAAGATGCAAAATACCCATAAAATAAAACATATTTTTATAAAAATACATATACAAAAATACACATAGAATAATTAAATTTGTATTAAAATTAATATACAAAATGTATATACAATAAGGTAAATTTGTATTGAAAAAATATGCAAATACACATAAAAGTGTAAATTTGTTTAAAAATCTATATACGAATACACATAATATAACGTAGATTTCTATAGAAATATATATACAAAATACACATGAAATGATGTAAATACGTATAGAAATATATATAAAATACATTAAATAATTTAAATTCTCGTCAAAATAAATCAACAAAATATCAATAAAAGAATGTGTATTTGTATGAAAATAGATATATAAAATACTCATAAAATAACCTAAGTTTGTATAAAACTATATACAAAAATACACAAAA
This sequence comes from Eriocheir sinensis, assembly GCF_024679095.1. Classification (NCBI taxonomy): domain Eukaryota; kingdom Metazoa; phylum Arthropoda; class Malacostraca; order Decapoda; family Varunidae; genus Eriocheir; species Eriocheir sinensis. The sequence continues at coordinate 237,510 of NW_026111706.1, forward strand.
ATAATTTAAATTTGTATGAAAATAAATACACAAAATACACATAAAATTATTTTGTATATCTATTTTATACAAATGTACGTTATTTTATGTGAATTTGTTTTCATTTCATACAAATTTACATTATTTTATGTGTATTTTGTACATGTATTTAAATACAAATTTAACTAATTACATATTTTTATAAAAATACATATACAAAAATACACATAGATTAATCAAATTTGTATTAAAATTAATATACAAAATGCACATACAATAAGGTAAATTTGTATTGAAAAAATATGCAAAATTCACATAAAACAATGTAAATTTGTTTCAAAATATATATTCGAATACACATAAAATAACGCAGATTTCTATAGAAATATATATACAAAATACACTTGAAATAATGTAAATACGTATAAAATATATATACAAAATACACATTAAATAATGTTAATTCGTGTCAAAATAAATAAACAAAATATCATGAAAAGAATGTGTATTTGTATGAAAATAGATATACAAAATACACATAAAATAACCTAAATTTGTATAAAACTATATAAAAAATACATAAAAATAATTTAAACTTGTATGAAAATAAATATAAAAAAACATATAAAAATAGGTAAATTTGTATTGAAATACATATACAAAATACACATAAAATAATGTAAATTTGAATGAAAATATATAAACATATAGACTTAAAATAACGTAAATTTGTATGAAATATATATACAAAAAAAACCTTAAATAATGTAAATATGTATAAAAAAATATATATACAAAACACAAATAAAATAATGTAAAATCGTATCAAAATAAATACAGAAAATATTAATAAAATAATGTAAATTTGTATGAAAATTAAGATGCAAAATACCCATAAAATAACGCACTTTTTATAAAAATATTTATACGAAAAAACATAGAATATTTGATTTTATATTAAAATAAATAGATATACAAAATACACATAAAATAAGCTAAATTTGAATTGAAATATATATACAAAATACATTAAATAATGTAAATGTGTATCAAAATACCTATACAAATACACATATAATAACGTAAATTTGTATAAAAATATTTAAACAAAATACGCATTAAATAATGTAAATACGTATAAAAAAATGTAATAAATACACAAATAATCATGTAATTCGTATCAAAATAAATAGACAAAATACCAATAAAATAATGTAAATTTCTATAAGAAAACATATACAAAATACACATAAATAACGCAAATATCAATAAAAATATTTATAATATAATATATTTTTATACATATTTAAAATATTTAATGTATATTTTGTATATATATATTTTATCCAAATTTACGTGATTTTATAAGTATTTGTTTATATATTTTCATACAAATTTACGTTATTTTATTTGAGTTTTGTATACGTATTTCAATACAAATTTGCCTAACTTTATGTGTATTTTGCATATCTATTTTCAAACAAATCTAAATTATTTTTGTGTATTTTTGTATATATTTTTATACAAATTTTAGTTATTTTGTTTGTTTTTTGTATATATATTTTCCCATAAATATACATTCTTTTATTGGAACTTTGTGTATTTAATTTTTTACGAATTTACATTATTTTATGTGTATTTTGTATATATATTTTTCTACGTATTTGAACTATTTTATGTGCATTTTATATATACATTTTCATAAAAATTTACGTAATTTTATTGTGTGTATTCGTATATATTTTGAAACATTTTATACAAATTCATGTTATTTTATGTGTATTTGTAAATATATTTTCATACAAATTTATATTATTTTATGTGTATTCTTACATATATTTTATTACAAATTTACCTTATTTTATGTTTATTTTGTATATTTATTTCATTCAATTTTAAATTATTTAATGTGTATATTTGTATTTGTATTTAGGTTATTTTATGTGTGTTTTCTATATATATTTTCATACAAAATTACATTATTTTATTGTTATTTTCTTAATTTAAGTAGATACGAATTTAGATTATTTCATAGGTATTTTGTATACATATTTTTATACTCATTTACATTATCTAATGTGTGTTTTGTATATATTTTTTTATGCAAACTAATTTTATGTTCATTTTGTATACATATTTCTAAGAAACTTAATTATTTTCTTTTTATTTTGTATATCTTTTCTCATACAAATTTACATTATTTAATTAGTTTTTTGTTTATTTATTTTGATACGAATGACTTGATTATTTGTGTATTTTGTAAATATTTTTTTTATACGTATTTACATTACTTAATGTGTATTTTGTTTATATATTTTTTACAAATTTACGTTATTATATGTGTATTTCTTAAAAATATTTTTAAACGAATTTACTTTATTTTATTTATTTGTATATATATGTATATATATATATATATATATATATATATATATATATATATATATATATATATATATATATATATATATATATATATATATATATATATATATATATCTATATATATCAATTCAAATTTAGCTTATTTTGTGTGTATTTTGTATATCTATTTTCATGCAAATTTAATTACTTCTGAGTATTTTTGTATATAGTTTTATACAAATTTACGTTATTTTATGTGCATTTTGTATATTTATATTTATACAAATACACATTCTCTTATTATTTTTGTTTATTTATATTTATTAGAATTTACATTATTGTATGTGTATTTTGTATACATTTTTGATTCGTATTTACTTAATTTTATTTGTATTTTGTATATATATATATATATATTTATAGAAATCTACGTTATTTTATGTGTATTCATATATATATTTTGAAACAAATTTACATTGTTTTATATGTTTTTTGCATATCTATTTCAATACAAATTTACCTTATTGTATGTGCATTTTGTATATTTATTTTAATACAAATTCAAATATTTTATGTGTATTTTGGTATATATAATTTTATAAAAAAATGCGTTATTTTATAGGTAATTTGCATATTAGTTTTGATACAAATGTACATTATTTTATTAATATTCTGTGTATATATTTTGATACGATTTTATATTATACTATTTGTGTTTTGTATATATTTTTTTATACATATTTTCATTATTTAATGTGTATTTTTTTATATAGTTTATACAAATTAACGTCATTTTAAGTGTATTTGTTAATATAATTTCATTCAAATTTACATTATTTTAAGTGTATTTTGTATATGTATTTCAATACAAATTTACCTAATTTTATGTGTATTTTGTATGTTTATTTTCATACAAATTTAAACTATTTTTGTGTTTTTTTGTGTGTACATATAGAGTAAATTTCTATGAAAATATATATTCAAAATACATATAAAATAATGTAAATAAGTATAAAAATATATATATCAAATACACCTAAAAAAATGAAAATTCGTATCAAAATAAATAAACAAAATTCCGATAATAGAACGTATATTTGTAGGAAAATAAATATACAAAATACACATAAAATTACGAAAATTTGAATAAAAAAATAAACAAAAAAACAAAAAAATAAATTTCAATTTGTATGAAAATAGATATACAAAATACACATATAATTAGTTAAATTTGTATTTAAATACAAGTACAAAATACACATAAAATAATGTAAATTTGTATGAAATGAAAACAAATTCACATAAAATAACGTACATTTGTATAAAATAGATATACAAAATATACATAGAATAATGTAAAATCGTATCAAAATAAATACACAGAATATATATAAAATAATGTAATTTTGTATTTAAATAAAGATGCAAAATACCCATAAAATAAAGCATATACAATACATATACATATACAAGAATACACATAGAATAATTAAATTTGTATTAAAATTAATATACAAAATGCACGTACAATAAGGGAAATTTGTATTGAAAAAATATACAAAATGCACATAAAACAATGTATATTTGTTTCAAAATATATCTACGAATACACATAAAATAACGTATATTTCTACAGAAATATATATACAAAATACACATGAAATGACGTAAATACGTATAAAAATATATATACACAATACACATTAAATAATGTAAATTCGCATCAAAATAAATAAACAAAATATCAATAAAAGAATGTGTATTTGTATGAAAATAGATATACAAAATACACATAAAATATTGTAAATTTCTATAAAACTATTAAAAAAAACACAAAAATAGTTTAAATTTCTATTGATATACATATACAAAATACACATAAAATAATGTAAATTTGAATGAAAATATATAAACAAATACACTTAAAATAACGTAAATTTGTATGAAATATATATAGAAAATACAAATTAAATAATGTAAATATGTATAAAAAAATATATACAAAACACAAATAGAATAATGTAAAATAGTATCAAAATATATACACAGAATATTAATAAAATAATGTAAATTTGTATGAAAATAAAGATGCAAAATACCCATAAAACAACGCATTTTTTATGAAAATATATATACCAAAATACACATAAAATATTTAAATTTGTATTACAATAAATATACAAAATGCACATACAATAAGGTAAATTTGTATTGAAATAGATATGCAAAATACACATTAAACAATGTAAATTTGTTTCAAAATATATATACGAATACACATAAAATAACGTAGATTTCTATAAAAATATATATACAAAATACACATAAAATGAAGTAAATACGTATAAGAAAATGTATTCAAAATACACATAAAATAATGTAAATTCGTATCAAAATAAATAAACTAAATGCCAATAAAAGAATGTTTACTTGTATAAATATAAATATAAAAAATACACATAAAATAACGTAAAATTGTATAAAACTATATACAAAAATAAACAAAAATAATTACATTTTTATGAAAATAGATATACAAAAGACACATAAAATAAGCTAAATTTGAACTGAAATAAATATAGAAAATACATAAAATAATGTAAATTTGTATCAAAATATATATTCAAATACACATATATTAAAATTAATATACAAAAAGCGTATATAATAAGGTAAATTTGTATTGAAAAAATATGCAACATACACGTTTACTCATACAAATTTATATTATTTTATTGGTATTTTGTTTATTTATTTTGATACGAATTACATGATTATATGTGTATTTTGTACATATTTCTTTATACGTATTTACATTATTCAATGTGTATTTTGTTTATATATTTTCATACAAATTTACGTTATTCTATGTGAATTTGTATAAATATTTTGATACAAATTTACTTTATTTCATGTGTTTTGTATATATATTTTAATTCAAATTTAGCTTATTTTGTGTGTATTTTGTATATATTTTCATACAAATTTAATTACTTCTGTGTATTTTTGTATATAGTTTTATATAAATTTACGTTATTTTATGTGTATTTTGTATATTTATATTCATACAAATACACATTCTTTTATTGGTATTTTGTTTATTTATTTTGATACGAATTTACATTATTTTATGTGTATTTTGTATACATTTTTTTATACGTATTTACTTCATTTTATGTGTATTTTGTATATATATTTTTATAGAAATCTACGTTATTTTATGTGTATTCGTATATATATTTTGAAACAAATTTACATTGTTTTATATGTATTTTGCATATCTATTTCAATACAAATTTACCTTATTGTATGTGTTTTTGTATATTTATTTTAATACAAATTTAATTTTTGATGTGTATTTTGGTATACATATTTTATAAATAAAAAATGCGTTATTTTATTGTTATTTTTCTTCTTTATTTTCATACAAATTTACATTATTTTATTAATATTTTGTGTATTTATTTTGATACGATTTTACATTATTCTATTTGTGTTTTGTATATATTTTTATACAAATTTACGTTATTTTAAGTGTATTTGTTTATGTATTTTCATTCAAATTTACATTATTTTTGTGTATTTTGTGTATATTTCAATACAAATTTACCTAATTTTACATATTTTGTAGATTTATTTTCATACAAATTTAAAATATTTTTGTGCATTTTTATATATAGTTTGATACAAATTTATATTTTATATATATTTTGTATATATATATATATATATATATTTATATATTTTGCTTATTTATTTGACGCAAATTTACATTATTTAAAATGTATTTTGTATATATATTTTTATACGTATTTACATAATTTCATCTGTATTTTGTATATTTAAACAAATTTATATTATTTAATTTGTATTTTGTATATATATTATACAAATACACATTCTTTTATTGTATTTTGTTTATTTATTTTGATACTAGTTTACATTATTTTATGTATTTTGTATATATTTTTTATACAATTTACTTAGTTTATGTGTATTTTGTATATATATTTTTATAGAAATCTGCCTTATTTCATGTGTATTTGTATATATATTTTGAAACAAATTTACATTGTTTATATGTATTTTGCATATCTATTTTGTGTATTCTGTATTTATTTTTTGTTATACATAGAATAATGTAAAATCGTATCAAAATAAGTACACAGAATATCAATATAAATAATTTAAATTTGTTTAAAATAAAGATGCAAAATACACACAAGATAAAGAATATTTTTTAAAATATATATACAAAATACACATAAAATAAGTAAATTTGTATAAAAATGTATACAAAATGCACACATAAAATAATGTAAATTTTTATCAAAAAAACGCAAAACACAAATAAAACAGTGTAAATTTGTTTAAATATATATACGAATACACATTAAATAATATAAATTTGTTTAAAAATATATACAAAATACACATCAAATTATGAAAATACGTATAAATATATATATATATATATATATATATATATATATATATATATATATATATATATATATATATATATATATATATATATATATATATATATATATATATATATATATATATATATATACAAAATACATAAATAATGTAAATTTATGAAAATAAATATAAAATACACAAATATAATGAAAATTTGTATGAAAATAAATAATAGATAATAAATTTGAATGTAATATACACATTTAAATAACGTAAATATGTATAAAAAATATATACAAAAACAAATAGAATAATGTAAAATCGTATCAAAATAAATACACAGAATATTAATAAAATAATGTAAATTTGTATGAAAATAAAGATGCAAAAACCTATCATATAAGTATTTTTATTTATAAAATATATACCAAAATACACATAAAATATTTAAATTTGTATTAAATAAATATACAAAAACACAAACAATAAGGTATATTTGTATTGAAATAGAAATGCAAAATACATAAAACAATGTAAATTTGTTTCAAAATATATATACGAATACACATAAAATAACGTAGATTTCTATAAAATATATATACAAAATACACATAAAATTAAGTAAATACGTATAAAAAATATACAAAATACACATAAAATAATGTAAATTCGTAACAAAATAAACAAAATACCAATAAAAGAATGTGTATTTGTATAAATATAAAATATACAAAATACATAAAATAACGTAAATTTATATAAACTATATACAAAATACACAGAAGTAATTAATTTGTATGAAAATATATATATACAAATATACAAATTTTGAAATATATATACAAAATATATGAAATAAAGTAAATTTGAATAAAAATATTTATACAAAATTACATATAATAACGTAAATTTGTATGAAATATATAAACAAAATACATTAAATAATGTGTAAATAAATATATTTATACAAAATACATAAAATAATCATAATTTATATCAAAATATAAACAAAATACATAAAATAATATAAATTTGTATGAAAACGTGTATGTATATTTTTCAATACAAATTTACTGTGATACACATTTCAATTTTAATATATGTGTATTGAATATATATATAAAATATACATGAAATTTTATGTTTTTATCTATATATTTATTCTAATTTAGCATATAATAATGTAAATTTGTATATCTATATATACAAAATTTAATTATAATGTATTTTTGTATATACTTATACAATTTTACGTTATTTTATGTATTTTGTATATTTATATTTATACAAGTAATACCTTAAAATAATTTAGTTTATTTATTTTGATACGAATTATATTTTATATGTGTATTTTGTATACATTTTCTTATACGTATTTACTTCATTTATGTATATATATTAATTTTAATACGTTATTGTATTTGAATATATATTTTGAAACAAATTTACATTGTTTTATGTGTATTTTGCATATCTATTTCAATACAAATTTACCTTATTGTATGTGCATTTTGTATATTTATTGTAATACAAATTTAAATATTTTGTGAATTTTGGTATAAATATTTTTATAAAAAAATGCGTTGTTTTATGGGTATTTTGCTTCTTTATTTTCATACAAATTTACATTTTTATATTAATACTCTGTGTATTTATTTTGTTACTATTCTACATTATTCTATTTGTGTTTTGTATATATTTTTTTATACATATTTACATTATTTAATATGTATTTTCTATATATATTTCATACAAATTTACGTTATTTTAAGTGTATTTGTTTATATATTTTCATTCAAATATACATTATTTTATTTGTATTTTGTATATGTATTTCACTAGAAATTTAACTAGTTTTATGTGTATTTTGTATATATATTTTTATACAAATTTAAATTAATTTTGTGTATTTTTTTAATAGAGTTTTATACAAATTTACAATATTTTATGTGTATTTTGAATATCTATTTTCATACAAATACACATTCTTTTATTGATATTTTGTTTATATATTTTGATGCGATTTTACATTATTTAATGTATATTGTGTATATATATTTTTATACGTATTTACGGCATTTCATGCGTATTTTGTATATATATTTCTATAGAAATATACGTTATTTTATGTGTATTCGTATATATATTTTGAAACAAATATACATTGTTTTATGTGCATTTTGTACATTTTTTCAATAAGAATTTACCTTATTGTACGTGCATTTTGTACATTAATTTTAATACAAATTTAATTATTCTATGTGTATTCTTGTATATGTATTTTTTTAAAAAATATGCTTTATTTTATGGGTATTTTGCATCTTTATTTTCTTACAAAATTACATTATTTTAATGATATTCTGTGTATTTATTTTGATACGATTTTACATTATTCTATGTATATTTTTTATATCTATTTTATACAAATGTACGTTATTTTATGTGAATTTGTTTTCATTTCATACAAATTTACATTATTTTATGTGAATTTTGTACATGTATTTAAATACAAATTTAACTAATTATATGTGTATTTTGTATATCTATTTTCATACAAATTGAAATTTATTTTTATGTTTTTTTGTATATATTTTTATTCAAATTTTCGTAATTTTATGTGTATTTTGTATATTTATTTTCCTACAAATATACGTTCTATTATCGGAATTTTGTTTATTTATTTTGATACGAATTTAAATTTTTTTAGGTGTTTTTGATATATATATTTTTATACTTATTTACATAATTTTATATGTATTTTGAATATATATTTTCATAGAAATTTACTCTATATGTATATACAAAAAAAACACAAAAATAATTTAAATTTGTATGAAAATAAATATACAAAATACACATAAAATTAGGTAAATTTGTATTGAAATACATATGCAAAATACACTTAAAATAATTTAAATTTGAATGAAATTATATAAACAAATACACTTAAAATAACGTTAATTTGTATAAAATATATATAAAAAATACACATTAAATAATGAAAATTTGTATAAAAAAATATATACAAAACACAAATAGTATAATATAAAATCGTATCAAAATATATACACAGAATATTAATAAAATAATGTACATTTGTATGAAAACTAAGATGCAAAATACCTATAAAATAACGCATTTTTTTTTAATTATATATACCAAAATACACATAAAATATTTGAATTTGTATTAAAATAAATATACAAAATGCACATACAATAAGGTAAATTTGTATTGAAATAGATATGCAAAAAACATATAAAACAATGTAAATTTGTTTCAAAATATATATACGAATACACATAAAATAACGTAGATTTCTATAAAAATATATATACAAAATACAAATAAAATTAAGTAAATACGAATCAAAAATGTATACAAAATACACATAAAATAATGCAAATTCGTAAAATATAAATAAACAAAATACCAATAAGAGAATGTGTATTTGTATAAATATAAATATACAAAATGCACATAAAATAACGTAAATTTGTATAAAACTATATACAAAAATACACAGAAGTAATTAAATTTGTATGAAAATACATATACAAAATACACAAAAAATAAGCTAAATATGAATTGAAATATATATACAAAATACATAAAATAAACTAAATTCGTTTCAAAATATTTTTAACAAATACACATATAATAACGTAAATTTGTTAAAAAAACTAAATAAACAAAATACACATTAAGTAACGTAAATACGTATAAAAAAATATTTACAAAATACACAAATAATCAAGTCATTCGTATCAAAATAAATAAACAAAAAACTAATTAAATAATGTAAATTTGTATGAGAAAACATATACAAAATACACATAAAATAACGTTTTAAGTTTCTATAAAAATATATGTACAAAAATGCACATAAAATTAGTTTGCATAAAAAATATATACAAAACACACATTAGATAATGTAAATGAGTATAAAAATATGTATACAAAATACGAATGAAATAATCTAAATTCGTATCAAGTTAAATTAAGAAAATAACAATAAAATAATGTAATTTTGGATGAAAATATATATAGAAAACACACATAAAATAACCTAAATACAAATACAAATATACACATTAAATAATTTAAAATTGAATGAAATAAATATACAAAATGAAGATAAAATAAGGTAAATTTGTAATAAAATATATGTAAGAATACACATAAAATAATATAAAATTGTATGAAAATATATATACAAATACACTTAAAATAACATGAATTTGTATAAAATTTGTTTCAAAATATATACGAATACACACAATAAAATAACGTCAATTTTTAGGAAAATGTATATAAAATACACATAAAATAATTTATATACGTAAAAATATATATATACAAAATACACATAAAATAATGTAAATTCGTAAAAAATAAAATACACAAAATTCCAATTAAAGAATGTATATTTGTAGGAAAATATATATACAAAAAACAAATAAAATAACTAAAATTTGTATAAAAATATATACAAAAATACACAAAAATAATATCAATTTGTTTGAAAATAGATATGCAAAATACACATAAAGTAAGGCAAATTTGTATTGAAATACATATACAAAACTCACATAAAATAATGTAAATTTGTATGAAAATATATAAACAAATACATATAAAATCACGTAAATTTGGAAAAAAATATATAGATGCAAAATATACATTAAATATTTTAAATAAGTATAAAAATATATTATATTATATATATTTTTATTGATATTTGCGTTATTTCTCTGTATTTTGTATATGTTTTCTCATAGAAATTTACATTATTTTATTGGTATTTTGTCTATTTATTTTGATGCGAATTACATGATTATTTGTGTATTTTTTACATTTTTTTTATATGTATTAACATTATTTAATGTGTATTTTGTTTATATATTTCTATACAAATTTACGTTATTATATGTGTATTTGTATAGGTATTTTGATACAAATTTACATTATTTTATGTATTTTGTATATATATTTCAATTCAAATTTAGCTTATTTTATAAGTATTTTGTATATCTATTTATTTTAATACAAAATCAAATATTTTATGTTTTTTCGTATTGATATTTTTATAAAAAATGCGTTATTTTATGGGTATTTTGCATCTTAATTTTCATACATATATACATTATTTTATTAATATTTTCTGTATTTATTTTGATACGATTTTACATTATTTTATTTGTGTTTTGTATATATTTTTTTATACATATTTACATTATTTAATGTTTTATTGTATATATATTTGATACAAATTTACGTTATTTTAAGTCTATATGTTTATATATTTTCATTCAAATTTACATTATTTTATGTGTATTTTGTATATGTATTTCAATACAAATTTACCTATTTTTATATGTTTTTTGTATATTTATTTTCATACAAGTTTAAATTATTTTTGTGTATTTTTGTATATAGTTTTATACAAATTTAGGTTATTTTATGTGTATTTTGTATATCTATTTTCATACAAATACACATTCTTTTCATGATATTTTGTTTATTTATTTTGACACGAATTAACATTATTTAATGTGTATTTTTTATATATATTTTTTTATGTATTTACATTATTTCAAGTGTATTTTGTATATATATTTCTATAGAAATCTGCGTTATTTTATGTGTATTCTTATATATATTTTGAAACAAATTTACATTATTTTATGTGTATTTTGCATATTTTTTAAATACAAATTTACCTTATTGTGTGTGCATTTTGAATATTAATTTTAATACAAATTTGATTAATCTATGTGTATTTTTGTATATGTATTTTTATAAAAATATGCTTTATTTTATGGGTATTTTGCATCTTTATTTTCATACAAATTTACATTATTTTATTGATATTCTGTGTATTTATTTTGATATGATTTAACATTATTCTATGTGTATTTTGTATATATATTTTATATAAAATGTATTTGTTTTCATTTCATACAAATCTACATTATTTTATGTGTTTTTTTACATGTATTTAATTACAAATTTAACTAGTTATATGAGTATTTTGTATATCTATTTTGTATGTATATTTTCATAGAAATTTACTCTTTTTCTTGAGTATTCGTATATATATTTTGATAGAAATTTACATTATTGATGTGTATTTTGCATATCCATTTCAATACAAATTTACTTTATTGTACGTTCATTTTGTATATTTATTTTAATACAAATTTAACTATTTTATATGTATTTTTGTATATATATTTTTATGCAAATATGCGTTATTATATGGATATTTTGCATCTTTATTTTCATACAAATTTACATTATTTTATTGATATTCTCTTTATTTATTTTGATACGATTTAACATTATTCTATGTGTATTTTGTATATTTTTTTATACATATTTACATTATTTAATGTTCATTTTGTATATATATTTTATCCAAATTTACATTATTTTACGTGTATTTGTTTATATATTTTCATAAAAATTTAAATTATTTTATGTGTTTTTTGTATATATATTTTTCTACGTATTTAAATTATTTTATGTGTATTTTGTATATACATTTTCATAAAAAAATTACGTTATTTTATTGTGTGTATAAGTATATATTTTGATACAAATTTTATACAAATTCATGTTATTTAATGTGTATTTGTATATATATTTTCATACAAATTTATATTATTTTATGTGTATTTTTTCATATATTTCATTACAAATTTACCTTATTTTATGTTTATTTTGTATATTTATTTCATTCAATTTTAAATTATTTTATGTGTATATTTGAATTTGTATTTAGGTTATTTTATGTGTATTTTGTATATATATTTTCATCCAAAATTACATTATTTTATTGATATTTTCTTAATTTAATTCGATACGAATTTAGATTATTTCATAGGTATTTTGTATACATATTTTTATACTCATTTACATTATCTAAAGTGTGTTTTGTATATATATATTTTTATGCAAATTTATTTTATGTTCATTTTTGTACATATATTTTTATAGAAATTTGCGTTATTTTATGTATATAGTTTTATATAAATTTACGTTATTTTATGTGCATTTTGTTATTTATATTTATACAAATACACATTCTTTTATTGGTATATTGTTTATTTACATTTATACGAATTTACATTATTTTATGTGTATTTTGTATACATTTTTTTTATACGTATTTACTTAATTTTATATGTATTTTGTATATGTATTTTTATAGAAATCTACGTTATTTTATGTGTATTCGTATATATATTTTGAAACAAATTTACATTATTTTATATGTATTTTGCATATCTATTTCAATACAAATTTACCTTATTGTATGTGCATTTTGTATATTTATTTTAATACAAATTCAAATATTTTATGTGTATTTTGGTATCAATATTTTTTATAAAAAAAGCGTTATTTTATAGGTATTTTGCATCTTAATTTTCATACAAATTTACATTATTTTATTAATATTCTGTGTATATATTTTGATACGGTTTTACATTATTCTATTTGTGTTTTGTAGGTAGGAAGACACCTACCGAACGGGCGCAAGCTACTCCCGGTGAGGTATATATGGGAGGTGAGAAGGGAGCTGAAGCCCTCCAAAGACCCTTCCCATGTCCTCACTAACCGTTTCCCTATTGTCTCACCAACACCGGAGAGTAGTTCAGCATGCTCTCTAAAGACAGATCCTCTCTTTATCCACACCACACTACATTCACATAACATATACACCTTTTTCCAAAATTCAAAATTCAAAATGGCTCAATTAAGCAATGCCTCGGAGTCCCCGCCTGGGTGGGGGACCACAAATTCCCCCAGGGAGGACTCCCCTTCTGGCTGCCGACCCGAGAGGTGTCTTGATAACTCCTCGAACCTCTTTCTTCTCAATTTCTGCAACATTCGCGGTCTTCGCTCTAATTTTCATTCTGTGGAACATCATCTCTCCTCCTCTAAACCTCACCTTCTCTTCCTTACCGAAACACAGGTTTCTGAGGCTACTGACAGCAATCTCTACTCTGTTCCCTCCTACTATCTCTATCCTAAATTTCAATCCAAAGCTGGATGTTGCGCCTACGTGCGCAACGACATCACTTGCTCTCGTGCCCACGACCTTGACTCTTCTGAATTTTCCACCATCTGGTTAAGACTTCACTGTCATTCTATTACTAAATACATCTGTGCTGTTTATCTCTCACCTAACTCTACCAACTATGTAAAATTCTTTGACTATTTGAATTCTAAAGTGGAGCACATCTTGACCCACTCTCCCTTCGCTGAAATCTCCATCCTAGGAGATTTCAATGTTCACCACCAGCTTTGGCTTTCATCCTCTTTCACTGACCATCCTGGTGAACAAGCCTACAACTTTGCTATCCTCAACGACCTAGAGCAGTTGGTCCAGCACCCTACACGTATTCCTGACCGTCTTGGAGATCGGCCCAACATTCTAGACCTCTTCCTTACCTCAAACCCTTCTGCTTATTCTGTCAAACTGTTCTCTCCGTTGGGCTCCTCCGATCACAATCTTATTTCTGCATCCTGTCCTATCGCTCCTGTACAGTAACACCCTCTGGACCCACCGAAGAGGCGATGCTTCTGGCATTTTGCTTCAGCTCGGTGGGACGACCTGAGGATGTACTTTTCCGATTTCCCGTGGAATGATTATTGCTTCCAGGATAGAGACCCCCCTGTGTGTGCTCAGCGCATCACAGAGGTGATTGTCTCTGGAATGGAGGCATACATTCCTCGTTCTTTCTCTACTCCTCACGCTAAAAAGCCTTGGTTTAATCACGCTTGTTCTCGTGCTGTCAATGATAGAGAGGTAGCTCACAAAAGATACCAGAGCCTTCAAACTAATGCTAATTATGAACTTTACATTTCTGCCCGAAATCGTGCCAAATCTATTCTCCGACTAACCAAAAATTCTTTCATTAATAGAAAATGTCAAACCTTGCTTTCTCTAACTCTTCCCGTGACTTCTGGCATCTAGCCAAAACATCTCCTCCAACTTCACTTCTTCATCTTTCCTCCACTCTCAGTCCTGACGGCAACACTGCTGTCTCATCTATCTCTAAGGCTGAACTCTTCTCTCAAACTTTTCTAAAACTCCACTCTGGACGATTCTGGGCATATTCCTCCTACTCATCCCCCTTCTGACTCCTTTATGCCTGTTATAAAGATTCTTCAAAATGATGTTTTCTATGCCCTCTCTGGCCTCAATCCTCAGAAGGCTTATGGACCTGATGGAGTGCCTCCTATTGTCCTTAAAACTGTGCCTCCGTGCTGTCAACCTGACTGGTCAAACTCTTTCGCCTCTGCCTGTCAACATCTACCTTTCCTTCTTGCTGGAAGTATGCCTTCACACAGCCTGTACCTAAGAAGGGTGACCGCTCCAATCCCTCAAACTACCGTCCTATTGCTTTACTTTCTTGTCTATCTAAAGCTTTTGAATCAATCCTTAACCGGAAGATTCAAAAGCACCTTTCCACTTCTGACCTTCTATCTGATCGCCAGTATGGGTTCCGCAAGTGGCGTTCTACTGGTGATCTCCTAGCCTTCTTAACTGACTCTTGGTCATCCTCTCTTAGCCGTTTCGGTGAAACTTTTGCTATTGCGCTGGACATATCAAAAGCTTTGATAGGGTCTGGCACAAATCTTGCTTTCCAAACTACCCTCCTACGGTTTCTATCCTTCTCTCTGTACCTTTATCTCCAGTTTCCTTTCTGACCGTTCTATTTCTGTTGTGGTAGACGGTCACTGTTCTTCCCCTAAATCTATTAACAGTGGTGTCCCACAGGGTTCTGTCCTATCTCCCACTCTTTTTCTGTTGTTCATTGATGATCTTCTTTCCAAAACGAACTGTCCTATCCATTCCTACGCCGATGATTCCACTCTGCATTATTCAACTTCTTTTAATAGAAGACCCACCCTTCAGGAACTTAACGACTCAAGGCTGGAGGCTGCAGAACGCTTAGCCTCAGACCTTACTATTATTTCCGATTGGGGCAAGAAGAACCTGGTGTCCTTCAACGCCTCAAAAACACAGTTTCTCCACCTATCCACTCGACACAATCTTCCAAACAACTATCCCCTCTTCTTTGACAACACCCAGCTATCACCTTCCTCAACACTAAACATCCTCGGTCTATCCTTAACTCAAAATCTCAACTGGAAACTTCATATCTCATCTCTTACTAAATCAGCTTCCTCGAGGCTGGGCGTTCTGTACCGTCTCCGCCAGTTCTTCTCCCCTGCACAGTTGCTGTCCATATACAGGGGCCTTGTCCGCCCTCGTATGGAGTATGCATCTCATGTGTGGGGGCTCCACCACACAGCTCTTCTGGACAGAGTGGAGGCAAAGGCTCGTCTCATCAGCTCTCCTCCTCATACTGATAGTCTTCTACCTCTTAAATTCCGCCGCAATGTTGCCTCTCTTTCTATCTTCTATCGATATTTCCACGCTGACTGCTCTTCTGAACTTGCTAACTGCATGCCTCCCCCCCGCCCGCGGCCCCGCTGCACTCGACTTTCTACTCATGCTCATCCCTATACTGTCCAAACCCCTTATGCAAGAGTTAACCAGCATCTTCACTCTTTCATCCCTCACGCTGGTAAACTCTGGAACAATCTTCCTTCATCTGTATTTCCTCCTGCCTACGACTTGAACTCTTTCAAGAGGAGGGTATCAGGACACCTCTCCTCCCGAAACTGACTTATCTTTCGGCCACCTCTTTGGATTCTTTTTAGGAGCAGCGAGTAGCGGGCTTTTTTTTTTTATTAATGTTTACTTTTTTGTGCCCTTGAGCTGTCTCCTTTGCTGTAAAAAAAAAAAAAAAAAACATATTTACATTATTTAATGTGTATTTTGATTATATATTTCATACAAATTTACATTATTATATGTTTTTTTGTTTATATATTTTCTTTCAAATTTACATTATTTTATATGTATTTTGTATATGTATTTCAATACAAATTAACCTAATTTTATGTGTATTTTGTATATTTCTTTTCATACAAATATAAACTATTTTTGTGTATTTTTGTATAAAGTTTCATACAAATTTAGGTTATTTTATGTACGCATTTACATTATTTAATGTGTGTTTTGTATATATATTTTTATCCAAAGTTACTTTATTTTACGCTCATTTTTTTACATATATTTTTATGGAAATTAGCGTTATTTTATATGTATTTCTATATGTTTTCTCTTACAAATTTACATTATTTTATTGCTATTTTGTTTATTTAGTTTGATACGAATTACATGATTATATGTGTATTTTGTACATATTTTTTATACGTATTTACATTACTTAATGTGTATTTTGTTTATATATTTTTAAACAAATTTACGTTATTATATGTATTTTTATAAATATTTTGATCCAAATTTACATTATTTTATGTATTTTCTATATACATTTCAATTCAAATTTAGCTTATTTTATCTGTATTTTGTATATCTATTTTCATACGAATTTAATAACTTCTGTGTATTTTTGTATATAGTTTTATACAAATTTACGTTATTTTATGTGTATTTTGTATATTTATATTTATACAAATACACATTCTTTTATTGGTATTTTGTTTATTTATTTTGATACGAATTTACATTATTTTATGTGTATTTTGTATACATTTTCTTATACGTATTTACTTCATTTTATGTGTATTCGTATATATATTTTGAAACAAATTTACATTGTTTTATATGTATTTTGCATATCTATTTCAATATAGATTTACCTTATTGTATGTGTATTTTGTATATTTATTTTAATACAAATTAATTTTTTCATGTGTATTTTGGTATATATATTTTTATAAAAAAAAATGCGTTATTTAATGGGTATTTTGCATCTTTATTTTCATACAAATTTACATTGTTTTATCAATATTCAGTGTATTTATTTTGATACGATTTTACATTATTCTATTTGTGTTTTGTATATATTTTTTTTATACATATTTACATTATTTAATGTGTATTTTTAAAGCAAATTTACGTTATTATATGTGTATCTGTTAAAATATTTTGATATAAATTTACATTATTTTATGTATTTTGTATAAATATTTTAATACAAATTTAGTTTATTTTATATATATTTTGTATATCTATTTTCATTCGTATCAAAATAAATAAACAAAATAGCAATAAAATAATGTAAATTTGTATGAGAAAACATATACAAATACACATAAAATAACGCAAATTTCTAAAAAAATATATGTACAAAAATGCACATAAAATAAAGTAAATTTGCATAAAAATATATATACAAAACACACATTAAATAAAGTAAATGCGTACATAAAATAACCTAAATTTGAATAAAACTATATACAAAAATACACAAAAATATTAAAAATTTGTATGAAAAGAAATATACAAAATACACATAAAATTAGGTAGATTTGTATTGAAATACATATACAAAATACACATAGAATAATGTAAATTTGAATGAAAACATATAAACAAATACACTTAAAATAACGTAAATTTGTATAATATATATATGCAAGATACACATTAAATAATGTAAATGTGTATAAAAAAATTTATACAAAAAAGAAATAGAATTATCTAAAATCCTATCAATATAAATACACAGAATATCAATAAAATAATGTAAATTTGTATGAAAAGAAAGATGCAAAATTCCTATAAAATAGCGCATTTTTTATAAAAATATATATACCAAAATACACATAAAATATTTAAATTTGTATTGAAATAAATATACAAAATGCATATACAGTAAGGTAAATATGTATTGAAAGAGATATTCAAAAATACATATAAAACAAAGTAAATTTGTTTCAAAATATATATACGAATACACATAAAATAACGTAGATTTCTATAGAAATATATATACAAAATACACATGAAATTATGTAAATACGTATAAAAATATATATACAAAATACATATCTAGGTAATTCTATACAAATACACAATCTTTTATTGGTATTTTGTTTATTTATTTTGATACGAATTTACATTATTTTATGTGTATTTTGTATACATTTTTTTATACGTATTTACTTCATTTTATGTGTATTTTGTATATATATTTTTATAGAAATCTACGTTATTTTATGTGTATTCGTATACATATTTTGAAACAAATTTACATTGCTTTATATGTATTTTGCATATCTATTTCAATACAAATTTACCTGATTGTACATATAAAACAATGTAAATTTGTTCCAAAATATATGTACGAATACACATAAAATAACGTAGATTTCTATAAAAATATATATACAAAATACACATAAAATTAAGTAAATACGTATAAAAAAATGTAAACAAAATACACATAAAATAATGTAAAGTCGAAACAAAATAAATGTACAAAATACCAATAAAAGAATGTGTATTTGTATAAATATAAATGTACAAAATACAGATACAAAATAAACATAAAATAAGGTAAATTTGTAATGAAATATATGTACAAAATAAACATAAAATAATGTAAATTTATATGAAAATATATATATACAAATACACATAAAATACCATGAATTTGTATAAAATTATATATTCAAAATGAATTTTAAATAATGTAAATGCGTATAAAAATAAGTATACAAAGTACAAACAAAATAATGTAAATTCGTATCAATATAAATAAAAAAAATACCAATAAAATAATATATATTTGAATGAAAATAGATTTACATAATACACTTAACCTAAATAAATTTGGATTGAAATATATACAAAAATACATAAAAATAATTTGAGTTTGTATGAAAATAGATATTCAAAATACACATTAAACTAGGTAAATTTCTTTTGAAATATATATACAAAATACCTATAAAATATTGTAAATTTGTGTCAAAATATATAAACAAATACACATAAAATAACGTAAATTTGTATGAAAAATATTTACAAAATACACATAGAATAATGTCAAATCGTATCAAAATGAATGAGCAGAATATCAATAAAATAACGTAAATTTGTATGAAAATAAAGATGCAAAATACCCATAAAATAAAGGATATTTTTATTAAAATACATATAGAAAAATACATATAGAATAATTAAATTTGTATTAAAATTAATATACAAAATGCATATACAGTAAATTTAAATTTGATTATATTAAATGAAATAAATATACAAAATAAACATAAAATAAGGTACATTTGTAATAAAATATATGTAAGAATACACATAAAATAATATAAATTTGTATGAAAATATATATACAAATACACATAAAATAACATGAATTTGTATGAAATTTGTTTCAAAATATATACGAATACACACAATAAAATAACGTAAATTTTTATGAAAATGTATATATAAAATACACATAAAATTAGTTGAAATACGTAGAAAAATATATATACAAAATACACATAAAATAATGTAAATTCGTAAAAAATTAAATACACAAAATTCCAATAAAAGAATGTATATTTGTAGGAAAATATATATACAAAAAACAAATAAAATAACTAAAATTTGTATAAAAATATATACAAAAATACACAAAAATAATTTAAATTTGTTTGAAAATAGATATGCAAAATACACATAAAGTTAGCCAAATTTGTATTGAAATACATATACAAAACTCATATAAAATAATGTAAATTTGTATGAAAATATATAAACAAATACATATAAAATAACGTAAATTTGGATAAAATATATATACAAAATATACATTAAATATTGTAAATATTTAAATATATTATATATATTTTTATTGATATTTGCGATATTTATGTGTATTTTGTATATGTTTTCTCATAGAAATTTACATTATTTTATTGGTATTTTGTCTATTTATTTTGATACGAATTACATGATTATTTGTGTATTTTGTACATTTTTTTATACGTATTTACATTATATAATGTGTATTTTGTTTATATATTTTTATACAAATTTACGTTATTATATGTGTATTTGTATAGGTATTTTGATACAAATTTACATTATTTTATGTATTTTGTATATATATTTCAATTCAAATTTAGCTTATTTTATGTGTATTTTGTATATCTATTTATTTTAATACAAAATCAAATATTTTATGTTTTTTCGTATATATATTTTTATAAAAAAATGCGTTATTTTATGGGTATTTTGCATCTTAATTTTCATACAAATTTACTTAATTTTATTAATATTTTCTGTATTTATTATGATACGATTATACATTATTTTATTTGTGTTTTGTATATTTTTTTTTATACATATTTACATTATTTAATGTGTTTTTTGTATATATATATTTGATACAAATTTACGTTATTTTAAGTCTATATGTTTATATATTTTCATTCAAATTTACATTATTTTATGTGTATTTTGTATATGTATTTCAATACAAATTTACCTAATTTTATGTTTTTTGTATATTTATTTTCATACAAGTTTAAATTATTTTTGTGTATTTTTGTATATAGTTTTATACAAATTTAGGTTATTTTATGTGTATTTTGTATATCTATTTTCATACAAATACACATTCTTTTCATGATATTTTGTTTATTTATTTTGACACGAATTAACATTATTTAATGTGTATTTTGTATATATATTTTTATACGTATTTACATTATTTCAAGTATTTTGTATATATATATTTCTATAGAAATCTGCGTTATTTTATGTGTATTCGTATATATATTTTGAAACAAATTTACATTGTTTTATGTATTTTGCATATTTTTCAATAAAATTACCTTATTGTATGTGCATTTTGTATATTAATTTTAATACAAATTTGATTAATCTATGTGTATTTTTGTATATGTATTTTTATAAAAATATGCTTTATTTTATGGGTATTTTGCATCTTTATTTTCATACAAATTTACATTATTTTTTTGATATTCTGTGTATTTATTTTGATATGTTTTTACATTATTCTATGTGTATTTTGTATATATATATTTTATATAAAATGTATTTGTTTTCATTTCATACAAATCTACATTATTTTATGTGTTTTTTGTACATGTATTTAAATACAAATTTAACTAGTTATATGTGTATTTTGTATATCTATTTTGTATGTATATTTTCATAGAAATTTACTCTATTTTATGAGTATTCGTATATATATTTTGATACAAATTTACATTATTAATGTGTATTTTGCATATCTATTTCAATACAAATTTACTTTATTGTACGTGCATTTTGTATATTTATTTTAATACAAATTAAATTATTTTATATAAATTTTTGTATATATATTTTTATGCAAATATGCGTTATTATATGGATATTTTGCATCTTTATTTTCATACAAATTTACATTATTTTATTGATATTCTCTTTATTTATTTTGATACGATTTAACATTATTCTATGTGTTTTTTGTATATATATTTTTTATACATATTTACATTATTTAATGTTCATTTTGTATATATATTTTATCAAAATTTACATTATTTTATGTGTATTTGTTTATATATTTTCACACATATTTACATTATTTTATATGTTTTTTGTATATATATTTTTCTACGTATTCAAATTATTTCATGTGTATTTTGTATATACATTTTCATAAAAAAATTAGGTTATTTTATTGTGTTTATAAGTATATATTTTGATACAAATTTTATACAAATTCATGTTATTTAATGTGTATTTGTATATATATTTTCATAAAAATTTATATTATTTTATGTGTATTTTTTCATATATTTCATTACAAATTTACCTTATTTTATGTTTATTTTGTATATTTAATTCATTCAATTTTAAATTATTTTATGTGTAGATTTGTGTTTGTATTTAGGTTATTTTATGTGTATTTTGTATATATATTTTCATCCAAAATTACATTATTTTATTGGTATTTCTTAATTTAATTCGATACGAATTTAGATTATTTCATAGGTATTTTGTATACATATTTTTATACTCATTTACATTATCTAATGTGTGTTTTGTATATATATTTTTATGCAAATTTATCTAATGTTCATTTTTGTACATATATTTTTATAGAAATTTGCGTTATTTTATGTATATAGTTTTATATAAATTTACGTTATTTTATGTGCATTTTGTATATTTATATTTATACAAATACACATTCTTTTATTGGTATATTGTTTATTTACATTTATACGAATTTACATTATTTTATGTGTATTTTGTATACATTTTTTTATACGTATTTTCTTAATTTTATGTGTATTTTGTATATGTATTTTTATAGAAATCTACGTTATTTTATGTGTATTCGTATATATATTTTCATTCAAATGTACATTATTTGATGTGTATTTTGTATATGTATTTAAATACAAATTTACCCAATTTTATGTGTATTTTGTATATCTCTTTTCAAACAAATTTAAATTATTTTTGTGTATTTTTGTATATAGTTTTATACAAATTTAGGTTATTTTATGTACGCATTTACATTATTTAGTGTGTGTTTTGTATATATATTTTTTTGCAAATTTACTTTATTATATGTGCATTTTTGTACATATATTTTTATAGAAATTTGCGTTATTTGTATATGTTTTCTCATACAAATTTACATTATTTTATTGCTATTTTGTTTATTTATTTTGACACGAATTACATGATTATACGTATATTTTGTACATATTTTTTATACGTATTTACATTACTTAATGTGTATTTTGTTTATATATTTTTAAACAAATCTACGTTATTATATATATTTGTATAAATATTTTGATACAGATTTACATTATTTTATGTATTTTGTATGTACATTTCAATTCAAATTTAGCTTATTTTAGCTGTATTTTGTATATATATTTTCATACAAATTTAATTACTTCAATGTATTTTTGTATTTAGTTTTATACAAATTTACGATATTTTATGTGCATTTTGTATATTTATATTTTTACAAATAAACATTCTTTTACTGGTATTTTGTTTATTTATTTTGATACGATTTTTATGTGTATTTTGTATTCATTTTTTTATACGTATTTACTTCATTTTATGTGTATTTTGTATATTTTTTTATAGAAATCTACGTTATTTTATGTGTATTCGTATATATATTTTGAAACAAATTTACATTGTTTTATATGTATTTTGCATATCTATTTCAATACAAATTTACCTTATAGTATGTGCATTTTTCATATTTATTTTAATACAAATTTTAATATTTTATGTGTATTTTGGTATATATATATTTTTATAAAAAATGCGTTATTTTATGGCTATTTTGCATCTTTCTTTTCATACAAATTTACATTATTTTATTAATATTCTGTGTATTTATTGTTGATACGATTTTACATTATTCTATTTGTGTTTTGTATATATTTTTTTATACATATTTACATTATTTAATTAGAATTTTGTATATATATTTGATACAAATTTACGTTATTTTAAGTGTATATGTTTATATATTTTCATTGAAATTTCCATTATTTTATGTGTATTTTGTATATGTATTTCAATATAAATTTCCCTAATTTTATGTGTATTTTGTATATTTATTTTCATACAAATTTAAATTATTTTTGTGTATTTTTGTATATAGTTTTATACAAACTTTGGTTATTTTATGAGTATTTTATATATCTATTTTCATACAAATACACATTCTTTTATTGATATTTTGTTTTTTTATTTTGACGAGAATCTAAATTATTTAATGTGTATTTTGTATATATATTTTTATACGTATTTACATCATTTCAAGTGTATTTTGTATATATATTTCTATAGAAATCTACGTTATATTATGTTTATTCGTATATAGATTTTTAAACAAATTTACACTTTTATGTGTATTTTGCTTATTTTTTCAATGCAAATTTACCTTATTGTATATGCATTTTGTATATTAATTTTAATACAAATTTAATTATTCTATGTGTATTTTTGTATATGTATTTTTATAAAAATATGCTTTATTTTATAGGTATTTTGCATCTTTATTTTCATACAAATTTACGTTATTTTATTGATATTCTGCTCATTCATTTTGATACGATTTGACATTATTCTATGTGTATTTTGTATATATTTTTCATACAAATTTACGTTATTTTATGTGTATTTGTTTATATATTTTGACACAAATTTACAATATTTTATGGGTATTTTGTATATATATTTCAAAAGAAATTTACCTAGTTTTATGTGTATTTTGAATATCTATTTTCATACAAACTCAAATTATTTTTATGTATTTTTGTATATATTTCAATACAAATTTTAGTTATGTTATGTGTATTTTGTAAATCTATTTTCATTCAAATATATATTATTTTATTGGTATTTTGTTGATTTATATTGATACGAATTTACGTTATTTTATATGTCCTTTGTATATATATTTTTATACGCATTTACATTATTTAATTTTTATTTTGAATATATAATTTTATACAAATTCATGGTATTTTATGTGTATTTGTATATATATTTTCATATAAATTTACATTATTTTATGTGTATTTTGTACATATATTTCATAACAAATTTACCTTATTGTATGTGCATTTTGTATATTTATTTCAATACAAATTTAAATATTTTATGTGTATACATGTACAAAAAATACATAAAATAATGTAGATTTGTATGAAATGAAAACAAATACATTTTATATAAAATATATATACAAAATACACATAGAATAATGTAAAATCATATTAAAATAAATACACAGATCATCAATAAAATAATGTAAATTTGTATGAAAATAACGATGCAAAATACCCATAAAATAAAGCATATTTTTATAAAAATACATATACAAAAATACACATAGATTAATCAAATTTGTATTAAAATTAATATACAAAATGCACATACAATAAGGTAAATTTGTATTGAAAAAATATGCAAA
Organism: Eriocheir sinensis; assembly: GCF_024679095.1. Taxonomy (NCBI): domain Eukaryota; kingdom Metazoa; phylum Arthropoda; class Malacostraca; order Decapoda; family Varunidae; genus Eriocheir; species Eriocheir sinensis. Next base: position 264,158 of record NW_026111706.1, read on the forward strand.
ATATATATAATACAATGTAAATTTGTTTCAAAATATATATACGAATACACATAAAATAACGCAGATTTCTATAGAAATATATATACAAAATACACTTGAAATAAAGTAAATACGTATAAAAATATATATACAAAATACACATTAAATAATGTTAATTCGTGTCAAAATAAATAAACAAATTATCATGAAAAGAATGTGTATTTGTATGAAAATAGATATACAGAATACACGTAAAATAACCTAAATTTATATAAAACTATAAACAAAAATACACAAAAATAATTTAAACTTGTATGAAAATAAATATACAAAAAACATAAAATTAGGTAAATTTGTATTGAAATACATATACAAAATACACATAAAATAATGTAAATTTGAATTAAATATATAAACATATAGACTTAAAATAACGTAAATTTGTATCAAATATATATACAAAAAACACATTAAATAATGTAAATATGTATAAAAAAATATATACAAAACACAAATAAAATAATGTAAAATCGTATCAAAAAAAATACAGAAAATATTAATAAAATACCGTAAATTTGTATGAAAATTAAGATGCAGAATACCCATAAAATAACGGATTTTTTATAAAAAAATCTATACGAAACAACATAAAATATTTGATTTTGTATTAAAATATATATACAAAATACACATAAAATAAGCTAAATTAAATGAAAATATATACAAAACACACATAGAATAATGTAAATCGTATCAAAATAAATACACAGAATATCAATAAAATAATATAATTTTGTATGAAAATAAAGATGCAAAATACCATAATATAAAGCATATTTTTAAAAATACATATACAAAATACACATAGAATAATTAAATTTGTATTAAAATTAATATACAAAATGCACGTACAATAAGGTAAATTTGTATTAAAAAAATATACAAAATGCACATTAAAGCGTAAATTTGTTTAAAAATCAATATACGAATACACATAAAAATATATATACAAAATACACATGAAATGATGTAAATACTTATAAAAAAATATATATACAAAATACACATTAAATAATTTAAATTCTCGTCAAAATAAATAAACAAAATATAAAATTAAGTAAATTTGTATTTAAATAACTATACAAAATACACATAAAATAATGGAAATTTCAATGAAAATATATAAACATATACACTTAAAATAACGTAAATTTGTATTAAATATATATACAAAATACTAATTAAATAATGTAAATATGTACATATATACAAAATATATACAAAACACAAATAGAATAATGTAAAATCGTATCAAAATAAATACACAGAATATTAATAAAATAATGTAAATTTGTATGAAAATAAATATGCAAAATAGCCAAAAAATAACGCATTTTTATAAAAATATATATACCAAAATACACATAAAATATTAAAATTTGTATTAAAATAAATATAAAAAATGCACATACTGTAAGGTAAATTTGTATTGAAATGAATAGATTGTAAAACAATATAAATTTGTTTAAAAATATATGTGAAATATATTAAATAACGTTGATATCTATAAAAATATATACAAAATACACATAAAATGAAGTAAATACGTATAAAAAAATGAATACAAAATACACATAAAAATCGTATCAAAATAAATTAACAAAATACCAATAAAAGAATATGTATTTTTATAAATATAAATATACAAAATATACATAAATTGTCGCAAATTTGTATAAAACTATATACAAAAATACACAGAACAAATACAAATTCTTTTATTGGTATTTTGTTTATTTATTTTGTTTCGAATTTATATTATTTTATGTGTATTTTGTTTACATTTTTTTATACGTATTTACCTAATTTTATGTGTATTTTGTATATATATTTTTATAGAAATCTACGTTATTTTATGTGTATTCGTATATATATTTTGAAACAAATTTACAATTTTTTATATGTATTTTTGCATATCTCTTTCAACAGAAGTTTACCTTATTGTATGTGCATTTTGTATATTTATTTCAATACAAATTTAAATATCTTATGTGTATTTTGGTATATATATTTTTATAAGAAATGCGCTATTTGATGGGAATTTTGCATCTTTATTTTCATACAAATTTACATTATTTTATTAATATTCAGTGTATTTATTTTGATACGATTTTACATTATTCTATTTGATTTTGTATATATATTTTATACATATTTACGTTATTTAAATGTATCTTGCATATATATATTACATACAAATTTATTATCTATTATTTATTTTCATACAAATACACATTCTTTTCATGATATTTTGTTTATTTATTTTGTCACGAATTTACATTACTTAATATGTATTTTTATATATATTTTTATACGTATTTACATAATTTCATGTGTATTTTGTATATATTTCTATAGAAATCTACGTTATTTATGTGAATTCGTATATATATTTTGAAACAAATTTACACTGTTTTATTTGTATTTTGCGTTTTTTCAATACAAATTTACCTTATTATGTGTGCATTTTGCATATTAATTTTAATACAAATTTAATTATTACTAATAAAATGTATACAAAATACTCAAATAAATATGTAAATATCAAATCAAAATAAATGTAAAAGAAATATTTATAAATATATATATATATATATATATATATATATATATATATATATATATATATATATATATATATATATATATATATATATATATATATATATATACAAAACACATTAAATAATATAAATTTGTTTAAAACTATATAAAATAAACATGAAATGATGTAAATACGTATAAAATATATATACAAAATACATTAAATAATGTAAATTCGCGTCAAATAAAATAAACAAAATATCAATAAAACAATGTGTGTTTGAAAATGAAATAGACAAACAAAAATAAACCAAATCAAAAAAATCAAACTATATACAAAATACACAAAAATATTTAACATTTCTATGAAAATAAATATACAAAATACAAAATATTAGGTAATTTGTATTGAAATACATACAAAATATACATAAAATAATGTAAATTTGAATGAAACATAAACAAATACACTTAAAATAACGTAAATTTGTATAAAAAATATGTACAAAACACAAATAGAATAATGTAAAATCGTATCAAAATAAATACACAGAATATTAATAAAATAATGTAAATTTAATGAAAATAAAAGCAAAATACCCATAAAATAACGCATTTTTTATTTATAAAATATATATACAAATACACAAAAAATAAATTTGTATTAAAATAAATATACAAAAAACACATACAATAAGGTAAATTTGTATTGAAATAGATATGCAAAATACATATAAAAGAATGTAAATTTGTTTCAAAATATATATACGAATACACATAAAATAACGTAGATTTCGTTAAAAAAATATATACAAAATACACATAAAATGAAGTAAATACGTATAAAAAAAAATGTATAAAAAAAACATATAAAATAATGTAAATTCGTATCAAAACAAATAAACAAAATACCAATAAAAGAATGTGTATTTGTATAAATATAAATATACAAAATACACATAAAATAACGTAAATTTATATAAAACTATATACAAAAATACACAGAAGTAATTAAATTTTATGAAAATATATACAAAATACACACAAAATAAGCTAAATTTGAATTGAAATATATATACAAAATACATGAAATGAAGTAAATTTGTATCAAAATATTTATACAAATACACATATAATAACGTAAATTTGTATGAAAATATATAAACAAAATACACATTAAATAATGTAAATACGTATAAAAAAAATATGTACAAAATACACATATAATCATGTAATTCGTATCAAAATAAATAAACAAAATAACAATAAAATATTATAAATTTGTATGAGTAAACGTGTATGTTGCATATTTTTTCAATACAAATTTACTTTATTATATACGCATTTTGTATATTAATTTTAATACAAATTTAATTATTCGCTGTGTATTTTTGTATCTGTATTTTTATAAACATATGCTTTATTTTTTGGGTATTTTGCATCTTTATTTTCATACAAATTTACATTATTTTATTGATATTCTGCTCATTCATTTTGATACGAATTGACATTATTCTATGTGTATTTTGTAAGGTAAATTTGTATTGAAATAGGTATGCAAAATACATATAAAACAATGTAAATTTCATTCAAAATATATTTTTTGGGTATTTTGCATCTTTATTTTCATACAAATTTACATTATTTTATTGATATTCTGCTCATTCATTTTGATACGAATTGACATTATTCTATGTGTATTTTGTAAGGTAAATTTGTATTGAAATAGGTATGCAAAATACATATAAAAGAATGTAAATTTGTTTCAAAATATATATACGAATACACATAAAATAACGTAGATTTCTATAAAAATATATATACAAAATACACATAAAATGAAGTAAATACGTATAAAAAATGTATACAAAAAACACATAAAATAATGTAAATTCGTATCAAAATAAATAAACAAAATGCCAATAAAAGAATGTATATTTGTATAAATATAAATATACAAAATACACATAAAATAACGTAAATTCATACAAAACTATATACAAAAATACACATAAGTAATTAAATTTGTATGAAAATATATACAAAATACACACAAAATAAGCTAAATTTGAATTGAAATATATATATACAAAATACATGAAATAAAGTAAATTTGTATCAAAATATTTATACAAATACACATATAATAACGTAAATTTGTATGAAAATATATAAACAAAATACACATTAAATAATGTAAATACGTATAAAAAAATATGTACAAAATACACATATAATCATGTAATTCGTATCAAAATAAATAAACAAAATACCAATAAAATAATATAAATTTGTATGACTTAACGTGTATGTTGCATATTTTTTCATTACAAATTTACCTTATTATATACGCATTTTGTATATTAATTTTAATACAAATTTAATCATTCGATGTGTATTTTTGTATCTGTATTTTTATAAACATGTTTTATTTTTTGAGTATTTTGCATCTTTATTTTCATACAAATTTACATTATTTTATTGATATTCTGCTCATTCATTTTGATACGAATTGACATTATTCTATATGTATTTTGTATATATTTTTCATACAAATTTACGTTATTTTATGTGTATTTCCATATATATTTTGACACAAATTTATAATATTTTATGGGTATTTTGTATATACATTTCAAAAGAAATTTACCTAGTCTTATGTGTATTTTGTATATCTATTTTCATACAAACTCAAATTATTTCTATGTATTTTTGTATATATTTTAATACAAATTTTAGTTATGTTATGTGTATTTTGTAAATTTATTTTCATTCAAATATATATTATTTTATTGGTGTTTTGTTGATTTATATTGATACGAATTTACATTATTTTATATGTACTTTGTATATATATTTTTATACGCTTTTACATTATTTAATATTTATTTTGAATACATATTTTTATACAAATTCATGGTATTTTATGTGTATTTGTGTATATATTTTTATATAAATTTACATTATTTTATGTGTATTTTGTACATATTTTTTTTTACAAATCTACATTATTTTGTTTATTTTGTATGTGTATTTTCTATATTTATATTTATCCAAATACACATTCTTTTATTGGTATTTTGTTTATTTATTTTAATTCGAATTTACATTATTTTATGTGTATTTTGTATACATTTTTTTAAACGTATTTACTTAATTTTATGTGTATTTTGTATATATATTCTTATAGAAATCTACGTTTTTTTATTTGTATTCGTATATATATTTTGAAACAAATTTACATTGTTTTATATGTATTTTTGCATATCTCTTTCAATACAAATTTACCTTATTGTATGTGCATTTCGTTTATTTATTTCAATGCAAATTTAAATATTTTATGTGTTTTTTGGTATATATATTTTTATAAGAATACGAAAATTTGAATAAAAATATATACAAAAAATCAAAAAAATAAATATCAATTTGTATGAAAATAGATATACAAAATACACATATAATTAGTTAAATTTGTATTTAAATAAATGTACAAAATACACATAAAATAATGTAAATTTGTTTGAAATGAAAACAAATTCACATAAAATTCGCGTCAAAATAAATAAACAAAATATCAATAAAAGAATGTGTATTTGTATGAAAACAGATATACAAAATACACATAAAATAACCTAAATTTGTATCAAACTATATACAAAAAAAAAAAAAAAAAAATTGTATGAAAATAAATATACAAAATACACATAAAATTAGGTAAATTTGTATTGAAATACATACACAAAATACACATAAAATAATGTAAATTTGAATGAAAATACATAAACAAATACACTTAAAATAACGTAAATTTGTATAAAAAAATATGTACAAAACACAAATAGAATAATGTAAAATCGTATCAAAAGAAATACACAGAATATTAATAAAATAATGTAAATTTGTATGAAAATAAAGAAGCAAAATACCCATAAAATAACGCATTTATAAAAATATATATACCAAAATACACATCAAAAAATTAAATTTGTATTAAAATAAATATACAAAAAACACATACAATAAGGTAAATTTGTATTGAAATAGATATGGAAAATACATATAAAACAATGTAAATTTGTTTCAAAATATATATACGAATACACATAAACTAACGAAGATTTCTATAGAAATATACATTCAAAATACACATAAATGAAGTAAATACGTATAAAAAAAAATGTATACAAAAGACACATAAAATAATGTAAATTCGTATCAAAATAATTAAACAAAATACCAATAAAAGAATGAGTATTTGTATAAATATAAATATACAAAAAACACAAAAAAATAACGTAAATTTATATAAAACTATATACAAAAATACACAGAAGTAATTAAATTTGTATGAAAATATATACAAAATACACACAAAATAAGCTAAATTTGAATTGAAATATATATACAAAATACGTGAAATAAAGTAAATTTGTATCAAAATATTTATACAAATACACATATAATAACGTAAATTTGTATGAAAATATATAAACAAAATACACGTTAAATAATGTAAATACGTATAAAGAAATATGTACAAAATACACATATAATCATGTAATTCGTATCAAAATAAATAAACAAAATACCAATAAAATAATATAAATTTGTATGAGTAACGTGTATGTTGCATATTTTTTCAATACAAATTTACCTTATTATATACGTATTTTGTATATTAATTATAATATATGTGTATTTGAATATATATTTTGATACAAATTTACATTATTTTATGTATTTTCTATATTTATTTCAATTTAAATTTAGCTTATTTTATGTGTCTTTTGTATATCTATTTTCATGCAAATTTAATAATTTTTGTTTATTTTTGTATATAGTTTTATACAATTTTACGTTATTTTATGTGTATTTTGTATATTTATATTTATACAAGTAAACATTCTTTTATTGTCATTTAGTTTATTTATTTTGATACGAATTTACATTATTTTATGTGTATTTTGTATACATTTTCTTATACGTATTTACTTCATTTTATGTGTATTTTGTATATATATTTTTATAGAAATCTACGTTATTTTATATGTATTCGTATATATATTTTGAAACAAATTTACATTGTTTTATGTGTATTTTGCATATCTATTTCAATACAAATCTACCTCATTGCATGTGCATTTTGTATATTTATTGTAACACAAATTTAAATATCTTATGTGTATTTTGATATATATATTTTCACAAAAAATGCTTTGTTTTATGGGTATTTTGCATCTTTATTTTCATACAAATTTACATTATTTTATTAATATTCTGTGTATTTATTTTGTTACAATTTTACATTATTCTATTTGTGTTTTGTATATTTTTTTATACATATTTTCATTATTTAATGTGTATTTTCTATATATATTTCATACAAATTTACGTTATTTTAAGTGTATTTGTTTATATATTTTCATTCAAATTTACATTATTTTATGTGTATTTTGTATATGTATTTCAATGGAAATTTAACTAGTTTTATGTGTATTTTGTATATATATTTTTATACAAATTTAAATTATTTTTGTGTATTTTTTTAATAGAGTTTTATACAAATTTACAATATTTTATGTGTATTTTGTATATCTATTTTCATACAAATACACATTCTTTTATTGATATTTTGTTTATTTATTTTGATGCGAATTTACATTATTTAATGTGTATTGTGTATATATATTTTTATACGTATTTACGTCATTTCATGTGTATTTTGTATATATATCTCTTTAGAAATATACGTTATTTTATGTGTATTCGTATATATATTTTGAAACAAATATACATTGTTTTATGTGCATTTTGTATATTTTTTCAATACAAATTTCCCTTATTGTACGTGCATTTTGTATATTAATTTTAATACAAATTCAATTATTCTATGTGTATTCTTGTATATGTATTTTTTTAAAAATATGCTTTATTTTATGGATATTTTGCATCTTTATTTTCATACAAAATTACATTAATTTATTGATATTCTGTGTATTTATTTTGATACGATTTTACTTTATTCTATGTATATTTTGTATATCTATTTTATACAAATGTACGTTATTTTATGTGAATTTGTTTTCATTTCATACAAATTCACATTATTTTATGTGTATTTTGTACATGTATTTAAATACAAATTTAACTAATTATATGTGTATTTTGTATATCTATTTTCATACAAATTGAAATTTATTTTTTTGTTTGTTTGTATATGCTTTTATTCAAATTTTCGTAATTTTGTGTGTATTTTGTATATTTATTTTCCTACAAATATACGTTCTTTTATCGGAATTTTTATTTATTTTAATACGAATTTTCATTTTTTTAGATGTATTTGATATATATATTTTTATACTTATTTACATAATTTTATATGTATTTCGAATATATATTTTCATAGAAATTTACTCTATATGTATATACAAAAAAACACAAAAATAATTTAAATTTGTATGAAAATAAATATACAAAATACACATAAAATTAGGTAAATTTGTATTGAAAAACATATACAAAATACACTTAAAATAATGTAAATTTGAATGAAATTATATAAACAAAAACACTTAAAATGACGTTAATTTGTATAAAATATATATAAAAAATACACATCAAATAATGAAAATATGTATAAAAAAATATATACAAAACACAAAAAGTATAATATAAAATCGTATCAAAATATATACACAGATTATTCATAAAATAATGTACATTTGAATGAAAACTAAGATGCAAAATACCTATAAAATAACGCATTTTTTATAAAATTATATATACCAAAATACACATAAAATATTTGAATTTGTATTAAAATAAATATACAAAATGCACATACAATAAGGTAAATTTGTATTGAAATAGATATGCAAAAAACATATAAAACAATGTAAATTTGTTTCAAAATATATAAACGAATACACATAAAATAACGTAGATTTCTATATATATATATATATATATATATATATATATATATATATATATATATATATATATATATATATATATATATATATATATATATATACAAAATACAAATAAAATTAAGTAAATACGAATCAAAAATGTATACAAAATATACTTAAAATAATGTAAATTCGTATAAATATAAATAAACAAAATACCAATAAGAGAATGTGTATTTGTATAAATATAAATATACAAAATGCACATAAAATAGCGTAAATTTGTATAAAACTATATACAAAAATACACAGAAGTAATTAAATTTGTATGAAAATAGATATACAAAATACACACAAAATAAGCTAAATTTGAATTGAAATATACATACAAAATACATAAAATAAAGTAAATTCGTTTCAAAATATTTGTAACAAATACACATATAATAACGTAAATTTAAAAAAAAAATATATAAACAAAATACACATTAAGTAATGTAAATACGATTAAAAAAATATTTACAAAATACACCAATAATCAAGTCATTCGTATCAAAATAAATAAAGAAAAAACTAATTAAATAATGTAAATTTGTATGAGAAAACATACACATAAAATAACGTTTTAAGTTTCTATAAAAATATATGTACAAAAATGCACATAAAATTAGTTTGCATAAAAAAAATATATACAAAACACATATTAGATAATGTAAATGAGTATAAAAATATGTATACAAAATACCTGTGAAATAATCTAAATTCGTATCGAGTTAAATTAAGTAAATAACAATAAAATAATGTAATTTTGGATGAAAATATATATAGAAAACACACATAAAATAACCTAAATACAAATACAAATATACACATTAAATAATTTAAAATTGAATGAAATAAATATACAAAATAAACATAAAATAATTGTAATAAAATATATGTAAGAATACACATAAAATAATATAAATTTGTATGAAAATATATATACAAATACACATAAAATAACATGAGTTTGTATAAAATGTTTCAAAATATATACGAATACACACAATAAAATAACGTAAATTTTTATGAAAATGTATATATAAAATACACATAAAATAGTTTAAATACGTAGAAAAATATATTACAAGATACACATAAAATAATGTAAATTCGTAAAAAATTAAATACTCAAAATTCCAATAAAAGAATGTATATTTGTAGGAAAATATATATACAAAAACAAATAAAATAACTAAAATTTGTATAAAAATATATACAAATATACACAAAAATAATTTAAATTTGTTTGAAAAAAGATATGCAATATACACATAAAGTTAGGCAAATTTGTATTGAAATACATATACAAAACTCACATTAAATAATGTAAATTTGTATAAAAATATATAAACAAATACATATAAAATCACGTAAATTTGGATAATATATATATATATATATATATATATATATATATATATATATATATATATATATATATATATATATATATATATATATATATATATATATATATATATATATATATATATATATATATATATATATATATATATATATATATATATATATATATATATATATATATATATATAAATAGACATCAAATATTTTAAATATGTATAAAATATATATTATTATATATATTTTATTGGTATTGTTATTTATGTGTATTTTGTATATGTTTTCATAGAAATTTACATTATTTTATTGGTATTTTGTCTATTTATTTTGATACGAATTACATGATTATTTGTGTATTTTTTACATTTTTATACGTATTTACATTATTTAATGTGTGTTTTGTTTATATATTTTATGCAAATTTACGTTATTATATGTGTATTTATAGGTATTTTGATACAAATTTACATTATTTTATGTATTTTGTATATATATTTCAATTCAAATTTAGCTTATTTTATGTGTATTTTGTATATCTATTTATTTTAATACAAAATCAAATATTTTATGTTTTTTCTTATATATATTTAAAAAAAAAATGCGTTATTTTATGGGTATTTTGCATCTTAATTTTCATACAAATTTACATTATTTGATTAATATTTTCTGTATTTATTTTGATACGATTTTACATTATTTTATTTGTGTTTTGTATATATTTTTTTATACACATATACATTATTTAATGTTTTTTTGTATATATATTTGATACAAATTTACGTTATTTTAAGTCTATATGTTTATATATTTTCATTCAAATTTACATATGTTTTTTGTATATTTATTTTGATACAAGTTTAAATTATTTTTGTGTATTTTTGTATATAGTTTTATACAAATTTAGGTTATTTTATGTGTATTTTGTATATCTATTTTCATACAAATACACATTCTTTTCATGATATTTTGTTTATTTATTTTGACACGAATTAACATTATTTAATGTGTATTTTGTATATATATTTTTATACGTATTTACATTATTTCAAGTGTATTTTGTATATATATTTCTATGGAAATCTGCGTTATTTTATGTGTATTCGTATATATATTTTGAAACAAATTTACATTATTTTATGTGTATTTTGCATTTTTTTCAATACAAATTTACCTTATTGTATGTGCATTTTGTATATTAATTTTAATACAAATTTGATAAATCTATGTGTATTTTTGTATATGTATTTTTATAAAAATATGCTTTATTTTATGGGTATTTTGCATTTTTATTTTCATACAAATTTACATTATTTTATTGATATTCTCTGTATTTATTTTGATATGATTTTACATTATTCTATGTGTATTTTGTATATATATTTTATATAAAATGTATTTGTTTTCATTTCATACAAATCTACATTATTTTATGTGTTTTTTGTACATGTATTTAAATACAAATTTAACTAGTTATATGTGTATTTTGTATATCTATTTTGTATGTATATTTTCATAGAAATTTACTCTATTTTATGAGTATTCGTATATATATTTTGATACAAATTTACATTATTGATGTGTATTTTGCATATCCATTTCAATACAAATTTACTTTATTGTACGTGCATTTTGTATATATATATTTTAATACAAATTTAACTATTTTATATGTATTTTTGTATATATATTTTTATGCAAATATTCGTTATTATATGGATATTTTGCAGCTTTATTTTCATACAAATTTACATTATTTTATTGATTTTCTCTTTATTTATTTTGATACGATTTAACATTATTCTATGGGTATTTTGTATATATTTTTTATACATATTTACATTATTTAAGGTTTATTTTGTATATATATTTTATCCAAATTTACATTATTTTATGTGTATTTGTTTATATATTTTTATACAAATTTACATTATTTTATGTGTATTTTGTATATACATTTTCATAAAAAAATTACGTTATTTTATTATGTGTATTCGTATATATTTTGATACAAATTTTATACAAATTCATGTTATTTAATGTGTATTTGTATATATATTTTCATACAAATTTATATTATTTGATGTGTATTTTTTCATATTTTTCATTAAAAATTTACCTTATTTTATGTTTATTTTGTATATTTATTTCATTCAATTTTAAATTATTTTATATGCATATTTGTATTTGTATTTAGGTTATCTTATGTGTATTTTGTATATATATTTTCATCCAAAATTACATTTTTATATTGGTATTTTCTTAATTTAATTCGATACGAAATTAGATTATTTCATAGGTATTTTGTATACATATTTTATTACTCATTTACATTATCTAATGTGTGTTTTGTATATATATTTTAATGCAAATTTATTTTATGCTCATTTTTGTACATATATTTTTATAGAAATTTGCGTTATTTTATGTATAGTTTTATATAAATTTACGTTATTTTATGTGCATTTTGTATATTTATATTTATACAAATACACATTCTTTTATTGCTATATTGTTTATTTATATTTATACGAATTTACATTATTTTATGTGTATTTTGTATACATTTTTTTTACGTATTTACTTAATTTTATGTGTATTTTGTATATGTATTTTTATAGAAATCTACGTTATTTTATGTGTATTCGCATATATATTTTGAAACAAATCTACATTATTTTATATGTATTTTGAATATCTATTTCAATACAAATTTACCTTATTGTATGTGCATTTTGTATATTTATTTTGATACAAATTCAAATATTTTGTGTATTTTGGTATCAATAATTATAAAAAAATGCGTTGTTTTATGTGTATTTTGTATATGTATTTTTATAGAAATCTACGTTATTTTATGTGTATTCGCATATATATTTTGAAACAAATCTACATTATTTTATATGTATTTTGAATATCTATTTCAATACAAATTTACCTTATTGTATGTGCATTTTGTATATTTATTTTGATACAAATTCAAATTTACATTATTTTATTAATATTCTGTGTATATATTTTGATACGATTTTACATTATTCTATTTGTGTTTTGTATATATTATTTTATACATATTTACATTATTTAATGTGTATTTTGTATATATATTTCATACAAATTTACGTTATTATGTGTATTTGTTTATATATTTTCTTTCAAATTTACATTATTTTATGTGTATTTTGTATATGTATTTCAATAGAAATTAACCTAATTTTATGTGTATTTTGTATATTTCTTTTCATACAAATTTAAATTAATTTTGTGTATTTTTGTACATAGTTTTATACAAATTTAGGTTATTTTATGTACGCATTTACATTATCTAATGTGTGTTTTGTATATATATTTTTATCCAAAGGTAATTTATTTTACCTTCATTTTTGGACATATATTTTTATAGAAAATAGCGTTATTTTATATGTATTTGTATATTTTTTCTCATACAAATTTACATTATTTTATTGCTATTTTGTTTATTTAGTTTGATACGAATTACATGATTATATGTGTATTTTGTACATATATTTTATACGTATTTACATTACTTAATATGTATTTTGTTTATATATTTTTAAACAAATTTACGTTATTATATGTATTTTTATAAATATTTTGATACAAATTTACATTATTTTATGTATTTTGTATATACATTTCAATTCAAATTTAACTTATTTTATCTGTATTTTGTATATCTATTTTCATACGAATTTAATTACTTCTGTGTAGTTTTGTATATAGCTTTATACAAATTTACGTTATTTTATGTGTATTTTGTATATTTATATTTATACAAATACACATTCTTTTATTGGTATTTTGCTTATTTATTTTGATACGAATATACATTATTTTATGTGTATTTTGTATACATTTTTTTTATATGTATTTACTTCATTTTACGTGTATTTTGTATATATATTTTTATACAAATCTACGTTATTTTATGTGTATTCGTATATATATTTTGAAACAAATTTACATTGTTTTATATGTATTTTGCATATCTATTTCAATACAGATTTACCTTATTTTATTGGTATTTTGCTTCTTTATTTTCATACAAATTTACATTATTTTATTAATATTCTGTGTATTTATTTTGATACGATTTTACATTATTCTATTTGTGTTTTGTATATATTTTTTTTATACAAATTTACGTTATTTTAAGTGTATTTGTTTATGTATTTTCATTCAAATTTACAGTATTTTATGTGTATTTTGTATATGTATTTCAATAAAAATTTACCTAATTTTATGTGTATTTTGTATATATATTTTCATACAAATTTAAATTATTTTTGTGTATTTTTGTATATAGTTTTATACAAATTTATGTTATCTTATGTGTATTTTGTATATTTATTTTCATACAAACACATTTTTATTGACATTTTGTTTATTTATTTTGACGCGAATTTACATTATTTAATGTGTATTTTGTATATATATTTTTAAACGTATTTACATCCTTTCATGTGTATTTTGTATATTTATAAAAAAAGTGCGTTATTTTATGGGTATTTTGCATCTTTATTCTCATACAAATTTACATTATTTTATTTACATTCTGTGTATCTATTTTAATACGATTTTACATTATTCTTTTTGTGTTTTGTATATATATTTTTTATACATATTTACATTATTTAATGAGTATTTTTTATATACATTTTATACAAATTTATGTTAATTTAAGTGTATTTGTTTATATTTTCATTCAAATTTACATTATTTTATGTGTATTTTGTATATGTATTTCTTTACAAATTTACCTAATCTTATGTGTATTTTGTATATTTATATTCATACAAATTTAACTTATTTCTGTGTATTTTTATATATAGTTTTATACAAATTTACGTTATTTTATGTGTATTTTGTATATGTATTTTAATACAAATACACATTCTTTTATTGACACTTTAATTATTTATTTTGACACGAATTTACATTATTTAATGTGTATTTTGTATATATATTTTTATACGTATTTACAACATTTCATGTGTATTTTGTATATATATTTCTATAGAAATCTACGTTATTTTATGTGTATTCGTATATTTATTTTGAAACAAATCTACATTATTTTATGTGTATTTTGTATATATATTTCATTATAAATTTGCCTTATTTTAAGTTTATTTTTATATCTATTTTCATTCAAATTCAAATCATTTTATGTGTATATATTTATTTGTATTTACGATATTTTGTGTATTTTCTATATATATTTTCATTCAAAATTATATTATTTCATCGGTATTTTGTTCATTTATTTCGATACGAATTTAGATTATTTCAAGTGTATTTTCTATACATATACATATAGAGTAAATTTCTATGAAAATATATATTCAAAATACATATAAAATTATGTAAATAAGTATAAAAATATATATATCAAATACACCTAAAAAAAATGAAAATTCGTTTAAAAATAAATAAACAAAATTCCGATAAAAGAACGTATATTTGTAGGAAAATAAATATACAAAATACACATAAGACTACGAAAATTTGAATAAAAATATATACAAATATACACACAATTAATATCAATTTCTATGAAAATAGATATACAAAATACAAATATAATTAGTTAAATTTGTATTTAAATACATGTACAAAATTCACATAAAATAATGTAAATTTGTATGAAATGAAAACAAATTCACATAAAATAACGTACATTGGTATAAAATAGATATACAAAATATACATAGAATAATGTAAAATCGTATCAAAATAAGTACACAGAATATCATAAAATAATGTAATTTTGTATGAAAATAAAGATGCAAAATACCCATAAAATAAAGCATATTTTTATAAAAATACATATACAAAAATACACATAGAATAGCTAAATTTGTATTAAAATTAATATACAAAATGCAAGTACAATAAGGTAGATTTGTATTGAAAAAATATGCAAAATGCACATAAAATAATGTATATTTGTTTCAAAATATATATACGAATACACATAAAATAACGTATATTTCTATAGAAATATATATACAAAATACACATGAAATGACGTAAATACGTATAAAAATATATATACACAATACACATTAAATAATGTAAATTCACATCAAAATAAATAAACAAAATATCAATAAAAGAATGTGTATTTGTATGAAAATAGATATACAAAATACACATAAAATATTGTAAATTTGTATAAAACTCTATACAAAAATACACAAAAAATAATTTAAATTTGTATAAAATATATATACAAAATACACATGAAATTAGATAAATTTCTATTGAAATACATATACAAAATACACATAAAATAATGTAAATTTGAATAAAAATATATAAACAATTTACTTAAAATAACGAAAATTTGTATGAAATATATATAGAAAATACACATTAAATAATGTAAATATGTATAAAAAAATATATTCAAAACACAAATAGAATAATGTAAAATAGTATCAAAATAAATACACAGATTATTTATAAAATAATGTAAGTTTGTATGAAAATAAAGATGCAAAATGCCCATAAAACAACGCATTTTTTATGAAAATATATATACCAAAATGCACATAAAATATTTAAATTTGTATCACAATAAATATACAAAATGCACATACAATAAGGTAAATTTGTATTGAAATAGATATGCAAAGTACATATAAAACAATGTAAATTTGTTTCAAAATATACATACGAATACACATAAAATAACGTAGATTTCTATAAAATATATATACAAAATACACATAAAATGAAGTAAATACGTAAAAGAAAATGTATACAAAATACACATAAAATAATGTAAATTCGTATCAAAATAAATAAACTAAATGCCAATAAAAGAATGTTTACTTGTATAAATATAAATATACAAAATACACATAAAATAACGTAAAATTGTATAAAACTATATACAAAAATAAACAAAAATGATTAAATTTGTATGAAAATAGATATTCAAAAGACACATAAAATAAGCTAAATTTGAATTGAAATAAATATAGATAATACATAAAATAATGTAAATTTGTATCAAAATATATATTCAAATACACATATAATAACGTAAATTTGTGTAAAAATATATAAACAAAATACACATTAAATAATGTAAATACGTATAAAAGATATGTACGTAATGTAAAAATTTATGAAATTAAAGATGCAAAATACCCATAAAATATCTCATATTTAAAAAAAAAAAATATATATATACATAAAATAATTAAATTTGTATTAAAATAAATATACAAAATACACATACAATAAGGTAGATTTTGATTGAAATAGATATGCAAAAAACACATAAAATAATGAAAATTTTTATCAAAATATATACGAATAACATAATAAAATTACGAAAATTTTTATGAAAATATATATACAAAATACACATAAAATAATGTAAATACATAGAAAAATATATATACAAAATACACATAAAATAATGTAAATTCGTATCAAAATAAATAAACAAAATTTCCTCTAAAAGAATGTATTTGTGTAGGAAAATATATAGACATAATACAAATAGAAAAAAAAATTGTATAAAAATAATACAAAAATACACAAAAATAATTTAAATTTGTTTGAAAATAGATATGCAAAATACAAATGAAATTAGGCAAATTTTTATTGAAATACATATACAAAATACATATAAAATAATGTAAATTTGTATGAAAATATATAAACAAATACACATAAGATAACGTAAATTTCCATAAAATATATGTACAAAATATACATTAAATAATGTAAATATTTCTAAAAATATATATACAAAATACACAGAATAACGGAAAATCGTATCAAAATAAATAAACAGACAATTGATAAAATAATGTAAATTTGTATGCAAATAAAGATGCAAAATACCCATATAATAACGCATATTTGTTTAAAAATATATATACAAAAATACACATAAAATAATTAAATTTGCATCAAAATAAATATACAAAAGGCACATACAATAAAGAAAATTTGTATTAAAATAGATATGCGAAATACACATAAATAATGTAAATTTGTATCAAAATATATATACGAATACACAAAAAATAGAGTAAATTTCTATGAAAATATATATTCTAAATACATATAAAATTATGTAAATAAGTATAAAAATATATATATCAAATACACCTAAAATAATGAAAACTCGTATCAAAATAAATAAACAAAATTCCGATAAAAGAACGTATATTTGTAGGAAAATAAATATACAAAATTCACATAAAATTACGAAAATTTGAATAAAAATATATACTAAAATACACAAAATTAATTTCAATTTGTATGAAAATAGATATACATAATACATATATAATTAGTTAAATTTGTATTTAAATACATGTACAAAATACACATAAAATAATGTAAATTCGTATCAAAATAAATAAACAAAATTTCCTCTTAAAGAATGTATATGTGTAGGAAAATATATATACAAAATACAAATAAAATAAAAAAAAATTTGTATAAAAATAATACAAAAATACACAAAAATAATTTAAATTTGTTTGAAAATAGATATGCAAAATACAAATGAAATTAGGCAAATTTCTATAAAAATATACAAAATACACATAAAATAGTGTAAATTTGTATGAAAATATATAAACAAATACACATAAGATAACGTAAATTTCCATAAAATATATGTACAGAATATACATTAAATAATGTAAATATGTCTAAAAATATATATACAAAATACACAGAATAACGTAAAATCGTATCAAAATAAATAAACAGACAATCAATAAAATAATGTAAATTTGTATGAAAATAAAGATGCAAAATACCCATATAATAACGCATATTTGTTTAAAAATATATATACAAAAATACACATAAAATAATTAAATTTGCATCAAAATAAATATACAAAAGGCACATACAATAAAGAAAATTTGTATTGAAATAGATATGCGAAATACACATAAATAATGTAAATTTGTATCAAAATATATATACGAATACACATAAAATAGAGTAAATTTCTATGAAAATATATATTCAAAATACATATAAAATTATGTAAATAAGTATAAAAATATATATATCAAATACACCTAAAATAATGAAAACTCGTATCAAAATAAATAAACAAAATTCCGATAAAAGAACGTATATTTGTAGGAAAATAAATATACAAAATTCACATAAAATTACGAAAATTTGAATAAAAATATATACTAAAATACACAAAATTAATTTCAATTTGTATGAAAATAGATATACATAATACACATATAATTAGTTAAATTTGTATTTAAATACATGTACAAAATACACATAAAATAATGTAAATTTGTATGAAATGAAAACAAATTCACATAAAATAACGTTCATTTGTATGATATATATATACAAAATATACATAGAATAATGTAAAATCGTATCAAAATAAATACACAGAATATCAATTAAATAATGTAAATTTGTATGAAAATAAAGATGCAAAATACCCATAAAATAAAGCATTTTTTTTAAGAAAATACATATACAAAAATACACATAGAATAATTAAATTTGTATTAAAATTAATATACAAAATGCACGTACAATAATGTAAATTTATATTGAAAAAATATGCAAAATGCACATAAAACAATGTATATTTGTTTCAAAATATATATACGAATACACATAAAATAACATATATTTCTATAGAAATATATATATACAAAAAACACATGAAATGACGTAAATACGTATAAAAATATATATACACAATACACATTAAATAATGTGAATTCGCGTCAAAATAAATAAACAAAATATCAATAAAAAATGTTCATTTGTATGAAAATAGATATACAAAATACACATAAAATATTTTAAATTTATATAAAACTCTTTTTATAAAAATATATATACCAAAATAATAAAATTTTTAAATTTGTATTACAATAAATATACAAAATGCACATACAATAAGGTAGATTTATATTGAAATAGATATGCAAAATACATATAAAACAATGTAAATTTGCTTCAAAATATATATACCAATACACATAAAATAACGTAGATTACTATAAAAATATATATACAAAATACACATTAAATGAAGTAAATACGTATAAGAAAATGTATACAAAGTACACATAAAATAATTAACTTTGTATTAAAATAAATATACAAAATACACATACAATAAGGTAAATCTATACTGAAATATATATGCAAAATAAACATAAAATAATGTAAATTTGTATCAAATCATATACGAATACACACAATAAAATAACGTAAATTTTTATGAAAATATATATAAAAAATACACATAAAATAATGTAAATACGTAGAAAAATATATATACAAAATACACATAAAATTATGTAAATTCTTATGAAAATAAATGAACAAAATTCCAATAAAAGAATGTATAATTGTAGGAAAATATAAATGCAAAATACTAATAAAATAACTAAAATATGTATAAAAATATATAAAAATACATAAAAATAATTTAAATTTGTTTGAAAATAGATATGCAAAATACACATAAAATTAGGCAAATCTGTATTGAAATACATATACAAATTACACATAAGGTATTGTAAATTTGTATGAAAATATATAAACAAATACACATAAAATAGCGTAAATTTATATAAAATATATATACAAAAATATACATTAAATAATGTAAATGTGTATAAAAATATATATACAAAATACACATAGAATAATGTAAAATCGTATCAAAATAAATAACCAGAATATCAATAAAATAATGTAAATTTGTTTGAAAATAAAGATGCAAAATACCCAAATAATAACGCATATTTTTACAAAAATACACATAAAATAATTAAATTTGTATTAAAATAAATATACAAAATACACATACAATATGGTAAATTTGTATTGAAATAGATATGCAAAATAAACATAAATAATGTAAATTTGTATCAAAATATATATACGAATACCCTTAAAATAGAGTAAATTTCTATGAAAATATATATTCAAAACACAAATAAAATGATATAAATAAGTATAAAAATATACATATCAAATACACCTAAGATAATGGAAATTCGTATAAAAATAAATAAACAAAATTACGATAAAAGATGCAAGATACACATTAAATAATGTAAATATGTATAAAAAAATATATATAAAAAACAAAAAGAATAAAGTGAAATCGTATCAAAATAAATACACCGAATATTAATAAAATAATGTAAATTTGTATGAAAATAAAGATGCAAAATTCCCATCTAATAGCGCATTTCTTATAAAAATATATATACCAAAATACACATAAAATATTTAAATTTGTATTGAAATAAATATACAAAATGCACATACAATAAGGTAAATTTTTATTGAAAGAGATATGCAAAAATACATATAAAACAATGTAAATTTGTTTCAAAATATATATACGAATACACATAAAATAACGTAGATTTCTATAAAAATATATATACAAAATACACATAAAATTAAGTAAATACGTATAAAAATAGATATACAAAATACACATAGAATAATGTAAAATTGTTTCAAAAAAAAAAAAAAACAGAATATAAATAAAATAATGTAAATTTGTATGGAAATAAAAATGCAAAATACCCATAAAAGAAAGCATATTTTTATAAAAATACATATACAAAAATACACATAGCATAATTAAATTTGTATTAAAATTAATATACAAAATGCATATACAATAAGGTAAATTTGTATTGAAAAAATATGCAAAATACACATAAAACAGTGTAAATTTATTTCAAAATCTATATACGAATACTCATAAATCAACGTAGATTTCTATAGAAATATATAAACAAAATACACATCAAATGATGTAAACACGTATAAAAAAAAAATATATATATATATATATATATATATATATATATATATATATATATATATATATATATATATATATATATATATATATATATATATATATATATATATATATATATATATATATATATATATATATATATATATATATATATATATATATATATATATATATATATATATATATATATATATATATATATATATATATATATATATATATATATATATATATATATATATATATATATATATATATATATATATATAAATATATATATATATATATATATATATATATATATATATATATATATATATATATATATATATATACAAAGGATATATTTGTGATAAAATAAAATGTAAATTCAACATAAAAATACTCTATTTGTATAAAACTATATACAAAAATACACAAAAATAATTTATATTTGTATGAAAATAAATATACAAAATACACGTAGAATTAGCTAAATTTGTATTGAAATACATTTACAAAATACACATAAAATAATGTAAATTTGAATGAAAATATATAAACAAATACACTTATAATAATGTAAATTTGTATAAAATATATATATAAAAATACATTAAATAATGTAAATATGTATAAAAGAATATATACAAAACACAAATAGAATAATATAAAATCGTATCAAAATAAATACACAGAATATTAATAAAATAATGTAAATTTGTATGAAAATTAAGATGCAAAATACCCATAAAATAACGCATTTTTTATAAAAATATTTATACCAAGACACACATAAAATATTTGAATTTGTATTAAAATAAATATACAAAATGCACATACAATAAGGTAAATTTGTATTGAAATAGATATGCAAAATACATATAAAACCATGTAAATTTTTTAAAAAATATATATACGAATACACATAAAATAACGTAGATTTCTATGAAAATAAATATACAAAATACACATAAAATGAAGTAAATACGTATAAAAAAAGGTATACAAAATACACATAAAATATTGTAAACTCGTATCAAAATAAATAAACAAAATACTAATAAAAGAATGTGTATTGTATATATATAAATATACAAAATACAAATAAAATAACGTAAATTTATATAAAACTATAGGCAAAAATACACAAAAGTAATAAAATTTGTGTGAAAATAGATATACAAAATACATGTGTATTTTGTATATTTATTTTCATACAAATTGATATTATTTTTGTTTATTTTTTTATATATTTTCATACAAATTTTCGTTATTTAATGTGTATTTTGTATATTTATTTTTTCTACAAATATACATTCTTTTATCTGAATTTTGTTTATTGAATTTGAAACGAATTTACCTTATTTTGTATATCTATTTTCATACAAATTAAAATACTTTTGTGTATTTTTGTATATAGTTTTATATAAATTTACGTTATTTTATGTGCATTTTGTATATTTATATTTATATAAATACACATTCTTTTATTGGTATTTTGTATATTTATTTTGATACGAATTTACATTATTTTATGTGTATTTTGTATACATTGTTTTATACGTATTTACTTCATTTTATGTGTATTTTGTATATATATTTTTATAGAAATCTACGTTATTTTATGTGTATTCGTATATATATTTTGAAACAAATTTACATTGTTTTATATGTATTTTGCATATCTATTTCAATACAAATTTACCTTATTGTATGTGTTTTTTGTATATTTATTTTAATACAAATTTCATTTTTTGATGTATTTTGGTATATATATTTTATAAATAAAAAATGCGTTAGTTTATGGGTATTTTTATAAATATTTTGATACAAATCTACATTATTTTATGTATTTTGTATATACATTTCAATTCAAATTTAGCTTATTTTATCTGTATTTTGTATATCTATTTTCATACGAATTTAATTACTTCTGTGTATTTTTGTATATAGTTTTATACAAATTTACGTTATTTTATGTGTATTTTGTATATTTATATTTATACAAATACACATTCTTTTATTGGTATTTTCTTTATTTATTTTGATACAATTTTACATTATTTTATGTGTATTTTGTATACATTTTCTTATACGTATTTACTTCATTTTATGTGTATTTTGTATATATATTTTTATACAAATCTACGTTATTTTATGTGTTTTCGTATATATATTTTGAAACAAATTTACATTGTTTTATATGTATTTTGCATATCTATTTCAATACAGATTTACCTTATTGTATGTGTATTTTGTATATTTATTTTAATACAAATTAATTTTTTCATGTGTATTTTGGTATATATATTTTTATAAAAAATGCGTTATTTAATGGGTATTTTGCATCTTTATTTTCATACAAATTTACATTGTTTTATTAATATTCTGTGTATTTATTTTGATACTATTTTACATTATTCTATTTGTGTTTTGTATATATTTTTTTAAACATATTTACATTATTTAATGTGTTTTTTGTAAATTTTAAAACAAATTTACGTTATTTTATGCGCATCTGTTAAAATATTTTGATATAGATTTACATTATTTTATGTATTTTGTATATATATTTCAATACAAATTTAGTTTATTTTATGTATATTTTGTATATCTGTTTTCATTTGTATCAAAATAAATAAACAAAATAGCAATAAAATAATGTAAATTTGTATGAGAAAACATATACAAATACACATAAAATAACGCAAATTTCTAAAAAAATATATGTACAAAAATGCACATAAAATATAGTAAATTTGGAAGTTTGTATTGAAATAGATATGCAAAATACATATAAAACAATGTAAATTTGTTTCAAAATATATATACGAATACACATAAATTAACGTAGATTTCTATAAAAATATATACAAAATACACATAAAATGAAGTAAATACGTATAAAAAAATGAATACAAAAAATACATAAAAATCGTATCAAAATAAATAAACAAAATACCAGTAAAAGAATGTGTATTTGTAAAAATATAAATATACAAAATACACATAAAATATCGTAAATTTGTATAAAACTATATACAAAAATACACAGAAGTAATTAAATTTGTATGAAAATATATATACAAAATACAGCTAAAATAAGCTAAATTTGAATTGAAATGTACATACAAAATACATAAAATAATGTAAATCTGTATCAAAATATTTATACAAATACATATAATAACGTAGATTTGTTTAAAAATATATAAACAAAACACACATTAAGTAATGTAAATACGTATAAAAAATATGTACAAAATACACATATAATCATATAATTCGTACCAAAATAAATAAACAAAATAGCAATAAAATAATGTAAATTTGTATTAGAAAACATATACAAATAACGCAAATTTCTATAAAAATATATGTACAAAAATGCACATAAAATAAAGTAAATTTGCAAAAAAATATATATACAAAACACACACTAAATAATGTAAATGCGTACATAAAATAACCTAAATTTGTATAAAACTATATACAAAAATACACAAAAATAATTTAAATTTGTTTGAAAAGAAATATACAAAATACACATAAAATTAGGTAAATTTTTATTGAAATACATATACAAAATACACATCAAATAATGTAAATTTGAATGAAAATATATAAACAAATACACTTAAAATAACGTAAATTTGTATAAAATATATATGCAAGATACACATTAAATAATGTAAATATGTATAAAAAATATATATACAAAAAACAAATAGAATAATGTAAAATCGTATCAAAATAAATTCACAGAATATCAATAAAATAATGTAAATTTGTATGAAAATAAAGATACAAAATTCCCAGAAATTATCGTTTTTTATAAAAACATATTTACCAAAATACACATAAAATATTTAAATTTGTATTGAAATAAATATACAAAATGCAAATACAGTAAGGTAAATTTGTATTGAAAGAGATATTCAAAAATACATATAAAACAATGTAAATTTGTTTCAAAATATATATACGAATACACATAAAATAAAGTAGATTTCTATAGAAATATATATACAAAATACATATGAAATTATGTAAATACGTATAAAAATATATATATAAAATACATATCAAATAATGTAAATTCGTGTCAAAATAAATAAACAAAATATCATGAAAAGAATGTGTATTTGTATGAAAATAGATAATAGATAATAAATTTGTATAAAATATATATGCAAGATACACATTAAATAATGTAAATATGTATAAAAAAGTATATACAAAAAACAAATAGAATAATGTAAAATCGTATCAAAATAAATACACCGATAATTAATAAAATAATGTAAATTTGTATGAAAATAAGGATGCAAAATTCCCATCAAATAGCGCATTTCTTATAAAAAAATATATACGAAAATACACATAAAATTTTTAAATTTGTATTGAAATAAATATACAAAATGCATATACAATAAGGTAAATTTGTATTGAAAGAGATATGCAAAAATACATATAAAACAATGTATATTTGTTTCAAAATATATATACGAATACAAATAAAAAAACATAGATTTCTATAAAAATATATATACAAAATACACATAAAATTAAGTAAATACGTATAAAAAAATGTATTCAAAATACACATAAAATAATGTAAATTCGAATTAAAACAAATAAACAAAATACCAATAAAAGAATGTGTATTTGGATAAAAATAAATATACAAAATACACATACAAAATAAACATAAAATAAGGTAGATTTGTAATAAAATATATGTACAAAATACACATACAATAATGTAAATTTATATGAAAATATATAAACAAATACACATAAAATACCATGAATTTGTATAAAAATATATATTCAAAATAAATATTAAATAATGTAAGAGCGTATAAAAATATATATACAAAGTACATATAAAATGAAAATTAAGATGCAAAAAACCTATAAAATAACGCATTTTTTATAAAATTACTGATACCAAAATACACTTAAATATTTGAACTTGTATTAAAATAAATATTCAAAATGCACATACAATAAGGTAAATTTGTATTGAAATAGACATGGAAAATACGTATAAAATAATGTAAATTTGTTTCAAAATATATATACGAATACATATAAAATAACATAGATTTCTATAAAAATACATATACAAAATACACATAAAATTAAGTAAATACGTATAAAAAAATGTATACAAAATACACATAAAATAATGTAAATTCGTATAAATGTAAATAAACAATATAAAAATAAAAGAATGTGTATTTGTATAAATATAAATATACAAAATGCACATAAAATAACGCAAATTTCTATAAAAATATATGTACAAAAAT
Source organism: Eriocheir sinensis (assembly GCF_024679095.1). Classification (NCBI taxonomy): domain Eukaryota; kingdom Metazoa; phylum Arthropoda; class Malacostraca; order Decapoda; family Varunidae; genus Eriocheir; species Eriocheir sinensis. Next base: position 292,216 of record NW_026111706.1, read on the forward strand.
GAACATTAGATAAATTTCCATAAAAAATATATATACAAAACACACATTAGATAATGTAAATGAGTATAAAAATATGTATACAAAATACCTATGAAATAATCTAAATTCGTATCGAATTAAATTAAGAAATACCAATAAAATAAAGTAATTTTGGATGAAAATATATATAAAAAATACACATAAAATAACCTAAATACAAATACAAATCTACACATAAAATAATTTAAAATTGAATGAAATAAATATACAAAATAAACATAAAATAAGTATGAAAATATATATACAAATACACATTAAATAACATGAATTTGTATAAAATTTGTATCAAAATATATACTTATACACACAATAAAATAACGTAATTTTTTTATGAAAATGTATATACAAAATACACATAAAATAATTCAAATACGTAGAAAAATATATATACAAAAAACACATAAAATAAGGTAAATATGTATGAAAATATATAAACAAATACACATAAAATAATGTAAATTTGGATAAAATATATATACAAAATGAACATTAAATAGGGTAAATATGTATAAAAAAATATATATACAAAAAACACAAAGAATAATGTTAAATCGGATGAAAATAAATAGAGAATATCAATAAAATAATGTAAATTTGTATGAAAATAAAGATGCAAAATATCCATATAATAACGCATATTTGCATAAAAATATATATACAAAAATACATATAAAATAATTAAATTTGTATTAAAATAAATATACAAAATGCACGTACAATAAAGTATATTTGTATTGAAATAGATATGCAAAATACACATTAATAATGTAAATTTGTATCAAAATATATATACGAATACTCATAAAATAGAGTAAATTTCTATGAAAATATACATACCAAATAGATATACAAAATACACATATAACTAGTTAAATTTGTATTTAAATACTTGTACAAAAAACACATAAAATAATGTAGATTTGTATGAAATGAAAACAAATACATTTTATATAAATTATATATACAAAATACACATAGAATAATGTAAAAACATATCAAAATAAATACACAGAATATCAATAAAATAATGTAAATTTGTATGAAAATAAAGATGCAAAATATCCATAAAATAAAGCATATTTTTATAAAAATACATATACAAAAATACACATAGATTAATCAAATTTGTATTAAAATTAATATACAAAATGCACATACAATAAGGTAAATTTGTATTGAAAAAATATGCAAAATACACATAAAACAATGTAAATTTGTTTCAAAATATATATACGAGTACACATAAAATAACGCAGATTTCTATAGAAATATATATACAAAATACACTTGAAATAATGTAAATACGTATAAAAATATATATACAAAATACACATTAAATAATGTTAATTCGTGTCAAAATAAATAAACAAAATATCATGAAAAGAATGTGTATTTGTATGAAAATAGATATACAAAATACACATAAAATAACCTAAATTTGTATAAAACTATATACAAAAATACACAAAAATTATTTAAACTTGTATGAAAATAAATATACAAAAAACATAAATTTGTATTGAAATACATATTCAAAATACACTGAAAATAATGTAAATTTGAATGAAAATATATAAACATATAGACTTAAAATTACGTAAATTTGTATCAAAAATATATACAAAAAAAACATTAAGTAATGTAAATATGTATAAAAAATATATACAAAACACAAATAAAATAATGTAAAATCGTATCAAAATAAATACAGAAAATATTAATAAAATAATGTAAATTTGTATGAAAATTAAGATGCAAAATACCCATAAAATAACGCATTTTTTATAAAAATATAAATACGAAAAAACATAAAATATTTGATTTTGTATTAAAATAAATAGATATACAAAATACACAGAAAATAAGCTAAATTTGAATTGAAATATATATACAAAATACATAAAATAATGTAAATTTGTATCAAAATACCTATACAAATACACATATAATAACGTAAATTTGTATAAAAATATATAAACAAAATACACATTAAATAATGTAAATACGTATAAAAAAATGTACAAAATACAGAAATAATCATGTAATTCGTATCAAAATAAATAGACAAAATACCAATAAAATAATGTAAATTTATATGAGAAAACATATACAAAATACACATAAATAACGCAAATATCAATAAAAATATATATAATATAATATATTTTTATACATATTTAAAATATTTAATGTATATTTTGTATATATATATATATATATATATATATATATATATATATATATATATATATATATATATATATATATATATATATATATATATATATATATATATATATATATATATATATATATATATATATATATATATATATATATATATATATATATATATATTTTTTATCCAAATTTACGTGATTTTATATGTATTTGTTTATATATTTTCATACAAATTTACATTATTTTATGTGACTTTTGTATATGTATTTCAATACAAATTTGCCTATCTTTATGTGTATTTTGCATATCTATTTTCAAACAAATTTAAAATATTTTTGTGTATTTTTGTATATATTTATATACAAATTTTAGTTATTTTATTTGTATTTTGTATATGTATTTTCCTACAAATATACATTCTTTTATTGGATTTTTGTATTTAATTTTTACAATTTACATTATTTTATGTGTATTTTGTATATATATTTTTCTACGTATTTAAACTATTTTATGTGTATTTTATATATACATTTTCATAAAACCTTACGTTATTTTATTGTGTGTATTCGTATATATTTTGAAACAAATTTTATACAAATTCATGTTATTTTATGTGTATTTGTATATATATTTTCATGCAAATTTATATTATTTTATGTGTATTCTTACATATATTTTATTACAAATTTACCTTATTTTATGTTTATTTTGTATATTTATTTCATTCAATTTTAAATTATTTAATGTGTATATTTGTATTTGTATAAAAATATATATACAAAGTACATATAAAATAATACAAATTTAACTATTCTATGTGTATTTTTGTATACGTATTTTCATAAAAAAATGCTTTATTTTATGAGTATTTTGTATCTTTATTTTCATACAAATTTACTTTATTTTATTGATATTCTGTGTATTTATTTTGATACGATTTTACATTATTCTATGTATATTTTGTATATATATTTCATACAAATGAACGTTATTTTATGTGAATTTGTTTTCATTTCATACAAATCTACATTATTTCATGTGTATTTTGTACTTGTATTTAAATGCAAATTTAACTAATTATATGTGTATTATGTATATCTATTTTCATACAAATCGAAATTAATTTTGTGTATTTTAGTATATATTTTTATTCAATTTTTTGTAATTTTATGTGTATTTTGCATATTTATTTTCCTACAAATATACGTTTTTTTATCGGAATTTTGTTTATTTATTTTGATACGAATTTTCATTATTTAAGATGTATGTGATATATATATATTTTTATACTTATTTACATAATTTTATATGTATTTTGAATATATATTTTAATAGAAATTTACTCTATTTTATGTGTATTCGTATATATATTTTGATACAAATTTACTTTATTTATGTGTATTTCGCATATCTATTTCAATACAAATTTTCTTTATTATATGTGCCTTTTGTATATTTATTTTGATACAAATTTAATTATTTTATTATGTGTATTTTTGTATATATATTTTTAAAGAAATATGCGTTATTATATGGGTATTTTGCATCTTTATTTTCATACAAATTTACATTATTTTATTGATAGTCTGTTTATTTATTTTGATACGATTTTACGTTATTCTGTGTATTTTGTGTATATATTTTTAGACATATTTACATTATTTAATGTATATTTTGTACATATATTTTATGGAAATTTACGTTATCTTATGTGTATTTGTTTATATATTTTCATACAAATTTACATTATTTTATGTGTATTTTGTATATGTATTTCAATAAAAATTTGCCTAATTTCATGTGTATTTTGCATATCTATTTTCAAACAAATTTAAATTATTTTTGTGTATTTTTGTATATATTTTTATACAAATTTTTGTTATTTTATTTGTATTTTGTATATATATTTTCCTACAAATATACATTCTTTTAGAGGAAATTTTGTTTATTTATTTTGATACGAATTTATATTATTTTATGTGTATTTTGTATATATATATTTTTCTATGTATTTACATTATTTTATGTGTATTTTGTATATATATTTTCATAAAAAATTACGTAATTTTATTGTGTGTATTCGTATATATTTTGATAAAAAATTTCATTATTTTATGTGTTTTTTGCATATCTATTTCTATAAAAATCTACCTTATTGTATGTGTATTTTGTATATTTATTTTAATACAAATTCAATTATTTTATGTGTATTTTTGTATATATATTTTTTTAAATATGAGTTATTTTATGGGTATTTTGCATCTTTAATTTTATAAATTTTTACATTACGTACATATCTTTTATACGTATTTACAGTATTTAATGTGTATTTTGTTTATATAATTTTATACAAATTTACGTTATTATATGTGTATTTGAATATATATTTTGATACAAATTTACATTATTTTATGTATTTTCTATATTTATTTAAATTCAAATTTAGCTTATTTTATGTGTCTTTTGTATATCTATTTTCATACAAATTTAATTATTTTTGTTTATTTTTGTATATAGGTTTATACAATTTTACGTTATTTTATATGTATTTTGTATATTTATATTTGTACAAGTAAACATTCTTTTATTGGCATTTAGTTTATTTATTTTGATACGAATTTACATTATTTTATGTGTATTTTGAATACATTTTCTTATACGTATTTACTTCATTTTATGTGTATTTTGTATATATATTTTTATAGAAATCTACGTTATTTTATATGTATTCGTATATATATATTTTGAAACGAATTTACATTGTTTTATGTGTATTTTGCATATCTATTTCAATACAAATTTACCTTATTGTATGTGCATTTAGTATATTTATTGTAATACAAATTTAAATATTTTATGTGTATTTTGGTATATATATTTTCAAAAAAAATGCGTTGTTTTATGGGTATTTTGCATCTTTATTTTCATACAAATTTACATTATTTTATTAATATTCTGTGTATTTATTTTGATACTATTTTACATTATTCTATTTGTGTTTTGTACATATTTTTTTTATACATATTTACATTATTTAATGTGTATTTTCTATATATATTTCATAAAAATTTACATTATTTTAAGTGTATTTGTTTATATATTTTCATTCAAATTTACATTATTTTATGTGTATTTTGTATATGTATTTTAATAGAAATTTAACTAGTTTTGTGTGTATTTTGTATATATATTTTTGTATGAAAATAAAGATGCAAAATACCCATAACGCATTTTTTTATAAAAAAATATATACTAAATTCACATGAAAAAATTAATTTGTATTAAAATAAATATACAAAATACACATACAATAAGGTAAATCTGTATTGAAATAGATATGCAAAATACATATAAAATAATGTAAATTTGTTTCAAAATATATATACGAATACACATAAAATAACGTAGATTTTTATAAAAATATATATACAAAATACACATAAAATGAAGTAAATACGTATAAGAAAATGTATACAAAATACACATAAAATAATGTAAATTCGTTTCAAAATAAATAAACAAAATACCAATAAGAGAATGTGTATTTGTATAAATATAAATATACAAAATGCACATGAGATAACGTAAATTTGTATAAAACTATATACAAAAATACACAGAAGTAATTAAATTTTTATGAAAATCGATATACAAAATACACACAAAATAAGCTAAATTTGAATTGAAATATATATACAAAATACATAAAATAAAGTAAATTCGTTTCAAAATATTTTTAACAAATACACATATAATAACCTAAATTTGTTAAAAAAAACTATATAAACAAAATACGTACACATTAAGTAATGTAAATACGTATAAAAAAATATTTACAAAATAAATAAACAAAAAACTAGTTAAATAATGTAAATTTGTATGAGAAAACATATACAAAATACACATAAAATAACGTTTTAAGTTTCTATAAAAATATATGTACAAAAATGCACATAAAATTAGTTTGCATAAAAAAATATATACAAAACACACATTAGATAATGTAAATGAGTATAAAAATATGTATACAAAATACCTATGAAATAATTTATGTTTTTTTTATATATATATATTTTTTATACATATTTATATTATTTAATGTTCATTTTGTATATATATATTTTATCTAAATTTACATTATTTTATGTGTATTTGTTTATATATTTTCATACATATTTACCTTATTTTATGTGTTTTTTGTATATATATTTTTCTACGTATTTAAATTATTTTATGTGTATTTTGTATATACATTTTCATAAAAAACTACGTTATTTTATTGTGTGTATAAGTATATATTTTGATACAAATTTTATACAAATTCATGTTATTTAATGTGTATTTGTATATATATTTTCATACAAATTTATATTATTTAATGTGTATTTTTTCATATATTTCATTACAAATTTACCTTATTTTATGTTTATTTTGTATATTTATTTCATTCAATTTTTAATTATTTTATGTGTATATTTGTATTTGTATTTAGGTTATTTTATGTGTATTTTGTATATATATTTTCATCCAAAATTACATTATTTTATTGGTATTTCTTAATTTAACTCGATACGAGTTTATATTATTTCATAGGTATTTTGTATACATATTTTTATACTCATTTACATTATCTAATGTGTGTTTTGTATATATATATTTATGCAAATTTATTTAATGTTTATTTTTGTACATGTATCTTTATAGAAATTTGCGTTATTTTATGTATATAGTTATATATAAATTTACGTTATTTTATGTGCATTTTGTATATTTATATTTATACAAATACACATTCTTTCATTGGTATATTATTTATTTACATTTATACGAATTTACATTATTTTATGTATATTTTGTATACATTTTTTCATACGTATTTACTTAATATTATGTGTATTTTGTATATGTATTCTTATAGAAATCTACGTTATTTTATGTGTATTCGTATATATATTTTGAAACAAATTTACATTATTTTATATGTATTTTGCATATCTATTTCAATACAAATTTACCTTATTGTATGTGCATTTTGTATATTTATTTTAATACAAATTGAAATATTTTATTTGTATTTTGGTATCAATAATTTTATAAAAAATGCGTTATTTTATAGGTATTTTGCATCTTAATTTTCATACAAATTTACCTTATTTTATTAATATTCTGTGTATATATTTTGATACGATTTTACATTATACTATTTGTGTTTTGTATATATTTTTTTTATACATATTTACATTATTTAATGTGTATTTTGAATATATATTTCATACAAATTTACGTTATTATATGTGTATTTGTTTATATATTTTCTTTCAAATTTACATTATTTTATATGTATTTTGTATATGTATTTCAATACAAATTAACCTAATTTTAAGTGTGTTTTGTATATTTCTTTTCATACAAATTTAAATTATTTTTGTGTATTTTTGTATATAGATTTATACATATTTAGGTTATTTTATGTACGCATTTACATTATTTAATGTGTGTTTTGTTTATATATTTTTATCCAAAGTTACTTTATTTTACGTTCATTTTTGGACATATATTTTTATG